>NC_142652.1:16363636-16666666 GCF_055504915.1 Nelumbo nucifera | reverse complement strand
GAGTTCAAGTGAACAAACCTTTATTCCAAGCATATGGAGTGAAAGTACAATGTATCAACAGGTGATTCACAGATTCCTCCACCCCATTTCATATAACACAATACAATGAAACTCTCTCCAAACCTCTGTTTAACAGTTTGTCCCTAGTAAGGATCTCGTTTGAGTAGGGAGACCAAACAAAAAAGCTACCTCTGAGAGAATGTATTTGCACCAAAGTCTGCCCATAGCAAGCTCCTAGACTTCATACTGAGTCAACTTGTTATGAAAAGATTTGACGGTAAACTGCCTTAGACTTCTCTTCTAACCACCGTCTTCTGTCCTCTCAGTTAGGGACAAATTGCATACTGTATGTAGAGTGTCTGAGGCAGGTATAAGAAAGTCTCTACTTCCCAGTTTCAAAGTACTTCTGAGAACAGGGTTCCATACACAATTCCCATTAGTCAGCAACCTCCTTCAGTCAATAATCTCCACACCAGCAATGCTACCAAAACTTGACCCTAGGTCCACTTCCCCCTTCAAACTTAATTTCACATTTAAATTGCTAAAATAGCTGTGGCTTTTTGCAATACCTTTCCAGGCCAAGCAGCCTTAAGACTGTATGATTCACCTGGCTCCCACCCCATGTTTCTTGAGCTGTACTTCGCTTGAACTATTCTCTTCCAAAAGATATTCCCTTACTGCCCTAATCTTAAACTCCATTTGCCTAATAAGGCAATGTTCAGTTCTTTTAGCCTTTCCAATTATCCACCTCTTTTATGTTTGCAGGTTGCACCCTTTCCCCAATTTACCCAGTGGGTTTTTTTTATCTTCCTTCCAACCATTCCATAAGAACTCACTCATCTTTAGTCCAATTGAGGATGCCATCCCTGCTGGAATTGGTACAAGGACAGTAAGCAGGGAGAGATGAAAGTACACTCTTGATTAGAGTAAGTTCACCCTCTTTGACAGATATTTTGCTTTCCAACCTGCCAGTCTCTTCTCCACCTTCTCCACTATTGGTTCCCAAATGGAATTAGAGTAATCGGACAGACTGATTACCGAAGTGTACTGAAACAATTAGAAATCATAATGACCTGATTAAAACAACTGATTTCAGATGGTTTATGATTGGATCAAATATGGATCTACCCAACCCAATCCTATACACTTATATTTGCATAAAACTAATATGCATTTGTTGGTAAAGGTAGTTTGAATGTTGTCTGATTATTAAAGTTCAAGTCTCGTAAACTTACAGTAACTTATAAAAGCTTCCCTAGACTTTAGGTGTGTGAAACTTAGTATCCTATGCTATTTTTTGTGACACGTAACCACCCTGTATTTATATACAATGATTTAGACCATTTAACTCATGACTCAAAATCTATTAACTAATTTTTGAAAACCAAATGGTTTCAAGTAATCTCAGCCATCAAAATGGCCTCCTGAGATCAAGCAGATCATCCCATCCATTCAAATGCTACACCAAAGTTTAACCACCAACTGTTTTGTCGCTCCCCCTTTTTCACATCTGTTACCACAATTTTCATTTCTACCTTCTACCACAATGGCACAACCAATGCATTCACCTACACCACACTTCTACCTTAAACTTTCACTTTCACCATCACCACAGCACCAACTCTTTATTTTCATTTGTCACTTCTACCCATCCCACCCTAATACAGTGTTTTAAAAGCACAAGGCGCAAAAAGGCACAGGGCCAATTTGCACCCGAGGCGCAAGGGGCAAAAGGCGAGGCACACGCCTTTTGGATGCAAGGCGCAAAAATACAAAAAAAAAAGTCAGAACATTCAAAAAATGCAAAAAATAAAAAAATATTAAACATAATGTTAATAAAAAATATAAACATAAATTTTAAAATAAGTGTTTTAAAAAACCTATTATCTAAAATTAGAATACATAAACATAACATGTAAAGCATATCCAAATTAAATTTAAAAATAAAATCAAAACATATAAAACATTTTCAAGCATGTAAAATCCACAATCTCTTTTTTTCCTCAATTGCATTACTTCAAGTAGCTAATGTGATGTAAAACATATTAAATTCCTGATTCTATGAGCCGCCTTTGTGCCATGCCCCTCGAGGCAAGCTCAAACAAGTCCATGTTAGGGGTCTTGAATTCATAGTTCTCACACAAAAAATAATGACTTTATAATTTTAATTGCTATTTAAAAAGATATTTTAGTAGGATGAATTGGCGAGACGCCTAGGACATGGGCGAGGCGCCTACCCTAAAATGTACCTCGCTTGTGCGCCTTTTAAATCACTGCCCTAATATTCTTTTATACCATTGCTATCACCCTCCTCTCTTGATTTTTGCTTCAAAAAGCATAAAAGTGACCTGTGAGCAATTTGGCAAATTCTTTTTCAATATTTAAACTGTTAGAAAGTTCCACCACTTTTGTAAGTGGATGTAAAATAGTACATGGAGCTAAAGTCGCATCCCCCAAAGTATGGGAAGACTTTGTAATCTACCTAAATGTTATCAAGTCATTTTATTTTTAGTGTGCAACATGAAATTCATCCCTAGTTTCTTTTATAAATGGTACATTTTAACCATCTTTAGCCTAAGTTAACAATGGTATTTAATATCTAAACCCAATCTAAGTCAAAACTAAATCAGATGGATAAGATTCACGTTAAATTCAAATTGTGAATCAAATATGGACTGGAATATAACATGAATTATTTGTAGCCTTACATACACTGTAATAGGGAAAACATTATTAGTAAAGAGTTCGGGGTTACTGATGAAATAGGCCAAAAAAGTATAATTACCATTCATCTCATCCCATTATCTGTTTCTATAAAAGCAAAAACATACACCATTTTTGGTTACTTGAACCATTGATTTAAGTGACCTAGATATATCAATGTGACTCTTCCTTAACATTGGTTTGATAATGCATAACAATGGAGAGATTGAGGAGGTTGACCATGGATTTAAGCAAGATGGTCAAACAGAAATGTGCATCTAGCCTTATATGATAGGAGAATACCACCTAGGCTGGGAAGATTTTCATAAAATGTTACAAGGCCAACAGTGTGAGTGTTGGGCATTTAAGAAATAACATGACTAAAAACTGTGTGTGGTACAAATATGAATATTGAGATGGATGGGGGAAAGGAAGTAGAAAAGATGGTAGGATCAGAAATGAACTCATTGTAAGGAACCTAGAAGTAGCCCCAACAGGGGATAAAAGAAGGGGAGGTGGACTAGGTTTCAGCACGTGCAGAGAAGACCATCCACAACTCCAATATGCCCACAGTTTAACAATAGATATGGCACTGAATATAACAGAATAGAAGAACAGGATACATGTAGCCAATCCCATATAGTTGGGACAAGGCTTAAATGATGATGATAATAGAGAAATTGTGTTTTTGCTTGATACCAATATATCGCATAGAACGTCTGAATAATGAATAGATGTCAAATATCTACCCCCACTTACCTCTTCATCATCCTCATCTCCATCAAAGTCCTCTTCATCAGCCTCCTACACCAAAAGATGCATCAATCAACTCAAAGAAAAGGAACAAGAACAGAAGAAGAAAATGAATAAATTCATGTAGTAACAATTTCCATGGAGATTGGAGAAGTCCATCCTTAAAAGCAGATTAATTAGGGGAAGAAAATTACATTGTTGAAATATTTAAGAGGGTTAGGCCATAAATCTTCCTTGATTATCTCTGCCACCTGCAATTTCAAATCAAGAGCTAAATAACACAACATTTCAATGATAAAAAGAAGATTGATAAAAGTTCAGAATCTCGTGTCAGCTTGAACTTCACATTAACATTTGATCCACCAGTGCCAAAGAAAAATATCCTCCATACATATTGAAGTTATCATTAAATATAACACTCATGACACTGAATACTTTCTATCAGATCAATGGAAATGTCAAATAAAGAAAGGCGGAAGTACTGCAATCGAAGATGAAAACAAAGAAATTACCTCATCATGAATCCCTTCTGTAATATCTTTCTGTTGTGTCTCACTGAACCAGTTAAAGAAGCTGCACTCAAAAGGATCAACTTGGGAGTGAAGGACGAAGCATATGCATCATATGCATTCAAGTATGAGAATCCATAATAACATTGAACCGAATGGTAGCATGGTGCATCCATGTATAAGTTGGAGCCAACAAATATACTTATCTATAGTTGCATAATAACATAATAACATGGAGCATGGTGCATCCATGCTCTGAGAACCCCCCATTTGCTAATGTTGTTCATTCATTCATTGCAATAAAATAACTTCTTAAAAGGCAATGAAAGCTATAAAACCATTATTTTTTATGTGAGAAATAAGAATTTCGGACCCTAACATAGACTTGTTAGGGCTTGCCTTGAGGGGCGTAGTACAAAGGCGACTCATAGAATCAAGAATGCAATATGTTTTACATCACATTAGCTACTTGAAGCAATGCAATTAAGGAAAAAAAAGAGATTGTGGGTTTTACATGCTTGAAAATGCTTTATATGTTATTCATCAAAAAGAAATGCTTTATATGTTTGCTTTTAAATTTTCATTTGAATACGCTTTACATGTTATGTTTATGTATTTTAATTTTGGATAACAGGTTTTTTAAAACATTTATTTTAAAATTTAAGTCTATATTTTTTATTAACATTATGTTCAATATTTTTTAATTTTTTGCATTTCTTTAAATTTTTTGGCTTTTTTATGAATTTTCTGACTTTTTTATTTTTTAGCTTTTTTTGTATTTTTGCACCTTGCTTAAAAAGGTGTGTGCCTCGCCTTGCACCTTGTGTCTTAGGTGCAAATTGGCCCTTTGCGCTTTTAAAACACTGGGGCTATTGAGGCTATTCTTTGCCCCATGCTGTTTATTTTCTGTAATAGCATTTGAATAAATTTTCTAGCACCTTGGTGAGGCTTCCATTTCAGGCTCTGAGAAATAAGGATGATATAGTCCTCTGAGATTTCACCACTATTCAAGGCTTTGTTACCTTATATTTGTTGAAGAGTCCATCTATTCAGTTCTTGCCTAGTTATGTTTTTGCATTGGAAGTGCCCAACTGGACCAGCACTTGATGACAACTTGACAAGTTAGTCAAACCTTATTATAGCCTCCCAATAGTAAAATTGTATAGTATAGTCTTTAAATCATCTACTTCTGAATTACACGCATTTTATTTAGTTTATGGGGAGAAGGCTTCTAAGATTTACCTGTATGTCATGGTAATGCCATAATTACACACCTAGGTGTGCACCTCAGCCCAGCCGTTAGACTCAAAAAAAAATAGCAAAAAACTCAAAATTTTAAAAAGGTGCACGCCTGGGCTGAGGCGCAAGGCACATCAGGTGCATGCCTAGGCGCACCAGGCGTGCACCTTTTGAAAGGGGTGCACCTAGGACCTGTGTGCCTAGACACGCCTTTTAAAACACTGAATAGCCCCCAACAAAGACAGACTACACTGCTTTCCAAAATAAAGCAAGAAGGATTATTATCCTGCATATACAATAAATTACAATCTTATGCTCATAAAATGTGAGGCATCAATTGATAAGGGAGGGACCTTTCTAATTTTATATTTATATTTATAACGTAAAAGTAGAATAAAGTTAGTTTTGTACAGGTGCAAAGCAATGAGGCTACCTACCCAGGATAGTTTTGAAGACACTTTATTTATCCAAAAAAACTGAAGACACCCTTTATATACATTGGAATTGAAGCAAAAGAGAAAGAGGCAAGAAACCAACCTTTCTTCAGCAAGTGGACGCTTGTTTCCTTTTTTCTCATGATTAACACCATTTGCAATGTCCTTCACGTTTTCAAATGAAAAAAAAAGAGTAAAATTATCAAACTTGAGACATAAAAGTAAAAGGTTCCTAAAAGTAATAGGAAGGAATCATCCTTACCATGCCCTCCTTCCATTTGATCGTTGTACCAGTTATCTTAGTCGTTCCTTCGTCAAAGAAGGTAAAAGTCTTTGTGAGCTTTGTATCTTCAAAATAAGGATTGGGGTTGAAATTCTGAGCATTACAAAGAACAGATTTAATTAGTATGCAATAAAATCACCGATCAATAGTCATAAATCATATTTCCATCCTACTAACAACATCCCAAAAGTTAAGATGGAGAAAATATTAGAAGGAAAAACAATGTAAAAGATGATCATTTAGTAAATGATCAAACACAGGGCAAATGCAGGATGAGAAAGAAACTCACAAAGGTAATAGAGTATCCCGATTTTACATCCTTGAAGTCGTCCACATCCAGAGAATTTAGGAACTTGAAAATCTACAGACAGCAAATATGAAGTGGCAACACAAAGTTAAGCATGCTTCAAAAATATTCTAGCTATATGTGACATTGCAGAACACAAATAAATACTAGCATTCAATAATGGCATTCAATATTTGGAAAGAAATTCTTGCCACTTTGACAAACCAATCTGTGTGCATAAGGAGAACAGACAAACCTTCTGGTCTTCCTCACTCAAAAGATCACCAAGTGCAGGATGACTCAAAAACTGCACAGAAACCTTCACAAATCAATTGGGTGAAAGAATATTCTGATGCCACTAATCATACAAAATAATGGCCAGTATAACATGCGGGTAATAAAATAGAAACCAAAAGTCTGCAGAAAGATGGATAACTAACAGCAGTTAACCAGAAGTCGGGAATAGTTTTGATGATATCATTCCTCTTATTGTAGACGGGCCTCCGTATCTCGTTGTATTTCTGTTCAACTTCCAAAACTTTGTCACTTGCCTCTTCATTAACCTAACCACCAACAAGTAGATGATTTAATCATCTAAATATTAGAATATCTTGTGGAATAATGATACAGCCCCATTGCCAGCGGAAAAGCAATATCTTAAGTATTGTATATAAAATCTGGACAGAAGGATAATAAAATCTAATGGAACTTTCAATTCTATATTGATTAAATAATAAAGAAAAGCCTTGATTCTCCTACTAAATCCATAATAACGGCGCTAATTTGAATACCAGTCTCTTCATTCAAAATTAAAATGGCTCGCGAAAAAGAAATTAAAAGTAGAAATTCACCTAGAGAATAATATGGCAGTGCTAGAAGTCAAATATGCAAAAGTTTGAGGTACGAAGACACCCACCAAACAAACTGGTAATTGGTAAAGTAGTTTGTCATTTACATTAGCACACACGAACTGAGTTTCGAAATGCAATCGAAGAAAACAATAGTCGTGGAATATTAGCGTCAATCCGAAGCCGTTAGTTTAATAATGATAAGAGGAGTTGCAGACTTGAAGTAGAAAATAGCAACAACCAAAAACGACAGCAAAGCACTCTTGGAACCGGTCTAAACATCGACGCTAAAAGGACATAAGCGCAATGTTCCCTTGGAATTACAGAAATTATCGAGTAGCCTCTGGCATAAGCAACCAAAAACAGATGGCGAAGCTCAAACTCCAACCATACAGAAATGTTACACGGAGAAAAAAGAAGACACCAGGAGAAAATAAGATAAAACACTGAAGAAGTTCACCTTCTCGAGCTCGTCTTGAATCTCCTGCAACTTCTCGATAGAAAGAACTAACTCTCCATCAATGTGATCGGAATCTTCTTCCTCTCCTCTCTCTGCAACCTTGGATTTCTTCCCTTTGTCCGCACCCATCTCCGCGACCTACAAAATATACTAGATTCTGGTGATCTCCTAAACCCTAATATCTATCCTCGGAGAAAGACGGAAAGCAAACGAATGTCGGAGAGAAAGAGAGAGGAAAGAGCAGAAAGGGTTTACGAAGCCACACCCCTGAGAGACAACCCGGCGAAGGACCGACTTTTTTTGGTATTTAAACAATATCCTTGATTCTCTATCATGGGTGGGCCCTCGGAGTGGGGCCAAATGGATGATCGAGCGCTTGAGATCTTCATTTGCCACTTGAAAAAAAGGTTGAGAGAGAGATATTTAAGAAACCCTAACCCTAGGAGGAAAGAGAGAGAGAGAGTAACATTTATGGCCTCATACCATTGTCACCATGTATTGTAGGCTTTATACTGTCACGGTGTTCTGTTACTGTTAGAGAAGGTATGAAATTAGGATCCCCTCCCAACAAAATACGTTCCAACAGTACTTGCAATATGGATGCCTCTCCCGTGGGATCTCAATCATGTGTAGAGTCCCATACGTGATGTACGGACAGATCATATTTGAACATATTGGGAGGGGTTTTCCTGGCTCCTGGGTCTTGTGGTAGGTCCCGATATGCGGACACGGATCATGTAGGAAGCGTGTTGGGGCAATTTCTGTTGGGAGTAGATCCCAACTCTGAAATTCTAGCGCACTGTACACCGGCGCTTGTGGAGGAAGAGATTTTTTCTCGGATGGATTGTATATCTCACCGCACTGGGAACGAGTTCAAATCAGCCCCCACAACGTCCCACGGCACATATCCACGTGTGTTGAGAGCATTTTCTGATGATGACATCACCATTTCTCACATTATTATCAGAAGATGTACACGGCAGAGATGTGCCGTGTGATGTAATCTTGTGGATGACTGTTTTGGTCTTGGTAGGAATATTTTCCTAAATAATAACACATAATTATGAGAGATGTTCCTGATACATGGTGTGATGTGCTTATGAGGTCGGTGTGAAGAGCATTGTGTGCGTAGCAGATCTGGAGTATCAAGTGAATTAAGATCTGCTTCTCACAGACCGTGCCTCCCACCGATCTCACAACCACATCCCACCTTGTGATGTGCGGCCAGAACATGCTGTAAGATCCGTGTGAGGCGTGCTGTGTGAGAAGCAGATTCAGACTCTATCTAAATATGAGTGTTACTGTGTTATGTAACATGTGATGCCAAAATAGTCCCTCTACACGGAAAATCCTGATTAAATCAGTTTCTCCCTTTTTATGCTAAACATTTTCTTCCCCTACATTCCATGTATATCTGTACAAAACCTCTTAATTTTATTAGTCCTTTGAATGCAACTTGTGGTTGAGTGGCACTATCATTCTTCACCTCCTCTTTCTGTTTTCTTCAATCTAGATTGTTTTAATGGTTTTGTCGCCTTGAATTATTTTTTAGTTTTTGCACTGCATCATGCTCGGGGCCACTTGGGCCCTGGGCCAAGACCCATCAAATTTGAAGAGATTCTCAACCCAGGCCCATATGGCCATATCAAGTTGCTGACTCTATTTGGGCTGCCATTACATGAAACCTGGGCCTACAGGCACTGCGTTTCCTTCAATCATTGAACCAATTCTCCTCTTTCCCAAACAGATCTTACATGTTCCAATGGTAGGGGCAAACAAATCATAGGACCCATAGAGATGGAAATTAAAGAATTTCAGCTTGCCTTGCCTTTTAATGGATAAAATAATTAAATAAATAAAATATTAAAGGGCATAATAATCAATTCTATTTCAGCTTCAGTCATTGAGGAATTTGCAACTTCTTGGATGACTTATTCGCTGAAGACAAAGCAATGAATCATTCAGCTCAGCCACAACAGCTTTTATCAAACGGCTTATTCTAGATTCAGGAATCAGGAAAGCTTCAATTTTCCACTCCACTCTGGTTTATTTCCAGTTCTGAAAATGGCAGAAAGTTGAAGTTAATCTTGTTTGTCAAACACGTCCCCAAAGAGCTCCTTTTTTTCTTATTGAAAGCACCATTCACTGATGAGAGAAAACACGAAAACAGATACAGTGACCAAAGCAGAAAAAAAAACAAGAACAACACCCAACAAACAACGGAACGAAGAAAACTAACACAGTTACAGTATGAAAAAAAAATTCTATAGTCTTCCCCCACAACCCTCAGAATCCAAGCTATAAAAATCCTCAAAAGGAACTCAATCTCTAGAGCTTGTCTGGCAATGCAAAGTTCCAAGTTTATGACGCAACTTGGGTTGGTTCCATTGGGCTTGACCCAACCATTATCCAACTCTGAGAATTAAGTCCCGTCCTGAATGACACTCAACTCAATGTGAAGCCCAAGCCCAATTGATTAACAAGGCTGGCGGGGATGTTGGTTGAGGCTTACAATGAAGAAAGAATAAATGGATGATAAAACCCTATTAATAGATGATTTTTTATATAATAGAAGGGTAGTTTAATATGTATATTTCACCAAAAAGAACTATTTAGTATGTTATATTTAAGCCAGGATCAGTTTCGCGCCCTCAATTAAGGCTCAGTTTCGGAAGAGTTCAAAATGCAAATACAATTATTCAAATATGTATATAAGGTTCTGTACGGAACATTTGTATTTGCACTCTTTCCAAACTATGCCAAAACGCCAACCCAACCTAACTC
This sequence comes from Nelumbo nucifera, assembly GCF_055504915.1. Taxonomy (NCBI): domain Eukaryota; kingdom Viridiplantae; phylum Streptophyta; class Magnoliopsida; order Proteales; family Nelumbonaceae; genus Nelumbo; species Nelumbo nucifera. The sequence continues at coordinate 16,656,367 of NC_142652.1, read as the reverse complement.
AGTCCAAGCTTTTGAGTGCAGGACCTAACCATATCCCAAAATACTAGCCCAACTCGTTCAAAAGCTAAGGTCGGGTAGTAACTCAGCGTGGAGCAACAATTGTACGCTTATACCCCTATAATATAAGAACATCCATCCAATAGGGACATTCTTAAACTTGGATCAGTCAACTGTGAAACAGTAGAAAATAGAAATATTCAAATTCGTGTTCTTATTGTTTCATGTCTCTGCCTTTCATCTTTTTAGGAATATCTCTGTATTTATATATTTTTATTTATGAAAAGATATTTCCGATGCATAACTGCAAGTGGCTGTGAGGAATCTGAGTTTCTAAATATTATAGTCATGACCAAGTACATATCAGTAATGGTCTAGGTTCTTTTCCGGTAAAGAAGTAACGGTTCAAGTTTGATGATCAAGCATGCTTGACCATCTGCTTTCTCTCACAATTTGAGTATTCTCCTCTTCATTTTTCTACTATTCTACTTTGCAAATTATACAAGTATTTGGGATGTAAGAATAATGAATGATACATGCTGATTTCCTCATTCATTCTCCACAAGAGCAGGGGGGTGAACATGGGAAGAAAATAAGTTGAGTGGTAGCCTTCATTGCCCAATTTTAATTATTAAAGATTATTAGGGATGTAGCATATAGGAGTTTATTCACTGTTTTGGTGATGTGGTGCCTAATGGCATTTAGTGGCGCCTAAGTGTCAATAAACGGATGAATAAATGTCTACCGTTTCAAACACATATCATGAAGTGTTAATAGCAAGTTGAGCGTCAGCCTAAAAAATTCAAGCCTTAATAAATGCAATATGAGTCCAAAATCTGATTGGATGTGGACACAAATTTTAAGATTTGAATTTAATATTGGTCAATTTTAATCTAAGACCCATAAATTTTATAGATTTGGATTTAAGATTTAGGGGGCATTCTACAACATGAATGCTTTTATTTTCATTTGTTTTTGAAATCACCACATCAGAAAAAAACAAACAAACAAAACATTGGTATTTAAAACAAAAACAAAATTTTTAGTATAGAAATTAGATGATTTATGGAACATGAAGTTAAATATTCAAATGAAAATATGTTTTTCAAACCAGATTCAAAACATGTTTGTGGTTTCAGTTTTGAAAACATAAAACAAACACACAACCAAGAACATATTTTTTCTGTTTTTGTTTTGAGAAACAGTCTGTTTTCAAACCAGAAGGTTTTGAATTATTTTTGGAACCAGTAACAAAAAAAACAATTCACATTGTAGAATGCCCCTTAATAATTGGAATAAATTCAGCTGTAAGTAGAATCGATCCAAATCTAACCCAATTACAACCCCATTTGAATATACCAATTTTTTTAATCAACATAGATCTGGATTAGGGCTGCAAGTTGAGTTGCCCCACTTGAAGTATTTTAATTTTTAAATACGTTGAGTTGGGATTAGGGTTAAAGGTCTATTGAAAATTTAATAAATTCCCAATCCAATCCTTCATAAATTGCATCGTTAATGTAGGTATATACATGCATGAGTTCAATGATCCATTTACAACCCAGAGCTTTGTATTTTGACATGACTCATTAAATCTGATCCATAATTCACCAAAGCTATGCTCGAAAGTATAGGAACCAAGTTGGTAAGGGCAAGTTGTATAAATAGATGGTGGCTCAGAGATTATGGGTTTGGGGAATGGGCTACCCTTGTTTGTATGTAGCCCCATGAACCAAAAAATGAAGAAGAATAAATTATTCTTAAAAAAGATAATCATAAACTATTGTTAAACCACGTGAGTTTCCACTACTTGGTCAATTATTTAAAACCTATTCAATTTGTATTAACCTGTTTGGATATAAAAATATTTTCATAACGCCCCAAGTTGTAGTTTTCTTTGTGGATGACCCAATTGTTGAAATGGTCACTAACACTCTCAGAAGTCAGAACCATGGCCTACTGTCCATGCCTCGATAGCATGCGTAATAGGCCCCACGTGCATCCTGTTCTACCATAGTCAGAATCACGTGTATTCTATACGGTTTAAGTATGTAATATATATATATATATAAAAGATTGTAGGAGCTTTTTAATTTTTATATTTTTAATGTGTCAACTTAATATTATATTTTAAATTATAAAAATTAAATCCAAATACCATATATGATTAATATTTAAAAAGAGATTTGCGGGTCGGGTGGGTCGGTATAATAGATTCTTTTCAATTGACCCAACCTGGTCGGGTTATTTAAAGAGTAAATCGAAACTGGCCTGCCATTAAGCAAAACGATCCAAACATGAAGGGTCGGTTTGGTTGATTTGGCATTATTTGTGAATAACCCTATATTTGGTGTAAAATTTCCTACTCAAAAATGGAAAGCAATCCTAAAGACAAAAGTAATTCCTATTTAACTAATGTTTTATTGTTCTTTAATGTTAAAAATAAGTAACTAATTAGAAAGAATAAATTAGGATAAGGATTACCTAGTTAGGGAAAGATTAGGAAACCAAAAACTAACTAACTCGATTCAATTTGGTTCAGGTTTAGTTTTCACACATGAAAACTGAAATCGATCGAACCGAATTATCGGTTTATCCCTCTTCACAACCTGAAACCGACTGATAGTGAAGAAAAACCGACCAAATCAGATTGGGCCAGGCCGATTTGGTCGGTTTAATCGATTTAACATTATTTGTGAATAACCCTAAATGCAAAAAAGGAAAAATATTCGAAGAATATTCACCTTTTCTCTTCTCAGTCGCGACAACCAATTAAACGTTTCCATAAATGTAAACACACCAAAGATTCCATTAGCGAGTCACAATAGTTCATTTCATCATTAATTATCGTCCTTTTCTTTACTATTTTTTGTTTGGATGGGTAAAATTCCTTACTACATCCTCCCCAATTATCTTTATCCAAAATAGATCGAGATCCCCTCTATAATATTTTACCACCCAAAAAAGAATAACAATAACAATGCCACTTTGCTTTTATTTCTCCTTAATTGTTCACTTTGTAGTTATATGGATTTGACTAACCAACAGGTCCACAATTAAGTCCAAGTCCTGAAGGAATCCAATCCAATTCAAATTATAGAAATCAAATGGGGATCAATACAATTTACCTTTTGCCAGTAATATTAATTTGTTTTCCTGTACATAACATTCATTTGTGAGGCTTGGCTTAAATAAAATAAAAAAAATGTAAATAAAATTTGATTTTAGTGATACCCACCTAAGAAAATTCATAGTTAAAGTCTGGTTGATTCAATATGCTCTGATCTTATCATCTTAAATACTATTGATCGATCAAAAAGGAGAATGCGATACATTGCCACCATGTTCAGTCCAAGACTTGTTGTTTTCAAATCAACATGATGATAACAAAAACCTATGGTGGAGATCTATGAGATATGCAAGACTGCTAACTAAAACAGAAAACATATTGGTATTGCATTCTCAGTATTGGTTTCTGCAGATATAGCCAACTAAGAATACAATAATGAAGCAATGAAGGTTTCTAAGATCAAGCCTCTAAAAGAGTGTAAAACTTTGTAATTTGTTTTGTATGTATTTGCACTTTTCTCAAAATTGGGAAGAATACAAATAAAAATATGCACAAAATACAAGGCAAAAATATGTATTGTATTTTTAAACCTTGTTTTGCACTATACATGTATATGTATTCCTCCCAAACTGAGCCTTAGCAACAGCCAACATTGTTTTATGGGTTCGATTATGATATCGGAAAGACATGATACCAAAAAAACCTACAGCCAATCAACCAGCACCATAAAAGAGGTGACCAAAGTGACCTAGTCAGTCATGTCATTGAACCATTTAACCTGACCAATGGTCATGGATTAAATATTAATTTTCTTTTTTCTTTTAATTTTTATATTCCATTTATATTGTTAAAAAATATTTTTTATTTATTTATCATGCTTGTTTCTGTTTAATATGATGAATATATAATATTAAAAATATTCCTATTATTTCTACAAGATTTCTGTTTTTTATATTTTATCTATTTTTTATTTTTTTTTAATTTTATAATGATGTCATAGAGTTGACCTGTTTGGCTTTGATGGTTGAACCGATAACCCACCACTTATATGGAAGTAAGGTTTCAGTTTTGAGTTGGCTTGTATTGGTTTCTTAATGGTGAAAAGCAAAAATATTGGCTTTTATATTATACCTATGGGATAAAGAGTTAACTAAAAGAATTCAATAGCAAGAAATAGAAATATCTTAAATATAGGAATTAATGAGAGATAATATGTATTGAATTTTTTTTGGTAGAAGACAATGAGAATCAATACCATATATATACGAGTTAATGAGAAAATAAGTTGGATTAGCTGAACGTTTTGGCTGTTTGGCGGGCCATGGAACCAATGACGAGGTTCCACGTCAGTAATAAAATACATAGGGCCCATGAATTCACAGGGGGCCATGAATTTATTACTGGTGTGTAGACCTGTTCATGGGCTGGGTAGCCCGACGGTCTGGCCCGGCCCGGCCTGCACCCCGGCCGGGCTTGGTCATATAATTAGGCCCGCGGGCCTGACCTCGGGCTTAACACAGTAAGCCCGACTGTGTTTCGGGCCGGGCTCGGGATTTGTCAAAAAAGCCCGGCCCGGCCCGACTCAGTATTATATATTTTATAAAATATATAATATGTATTTTATATATTATATAAAATATATAAATAATATAATATTTATTAAAATATATATTTATAATTTAATATATATATATTTTTTATTCTTTTCTTTATAATTTCAATATATCTCTCTCTTTATTCAGCTGCTTCAACATTAATAATAATAATATAGGGTAAATTTCGGGCCCGGGCCCAGGCTCGGGCTTCGGGCTTTTTATGAGTTGTTTATTGTAAAAATACTGGTAAATTTCATATCAAATTTTTAATTAGAAAGAAATGTTTGATTTCAATAGAATGAAGAAAAAGAGTGAGAAAAAGTTGACCAAATGGACTTGGAGTGGTTGCTCGATGCTCGTGCTTTAATAGGGGAAAGAATGATATTAAAGAAATAATCAAGAAGGTTGACAGCAATTGGTTGAACTGACCATTTTTTTTTTCTTTTGTTTTATTTTATTTTTTGGTAACTGACCCATTTGTTTCTGTTAGTCATTATCTAAGTTGAATTCCATTGTAGCTCTATAAGTAGAGCCTTGGCCATGGAGTTGTATATTAGAGCACTTAAAACTTATTAACCATTTTCAGCCGTCGGGAGTTCGGGATGTCTAATCTTTGCATTCCAACTGTAGATCTCTCTCCCTTCCATAACGAAGGAGATGAAGATGGCAAGAATGCGGTCAAACAGATAATTGGTGAAGCATGCTCTGAGTATGGATTCTTCCAGGTCGTGAACCACTGTGTGCCTCTCAATCTGATGAACCGGGTCCTTGAGCTTTCTAGGATGTTTTTCGAGTACCCAAAAGAGGAGAAGCTTAAGTATGGTCCTGGTCCTGGGTCTGGAGTTCCTCTTCCGGCCGGTTACAACCGTCAACCAGAGCACTCAGCCGACAAGAATGAATACCTATTGATGTTCCCTCCTGGATCAGGTTTCAACGTCTATCCTAATGATCCACCCGAGTTCAGGTATATATGTTCCAAGCCAAAGCCATTGCAGATGCTTCAAGGCAATAAGCTAGTGTAGAAGAAAATGTTTACTCGACGGCTGCTTTTTTTGTTCTTTTTTTTTTCTCTACTTTGTTTACTAATTGATCACTTAACTACAATAGAAACTCACAGACTCTGTAACTAATTGATGAGAATGGCCAGCACACTACTCCATCTAGTACTGTGTTCGTGGTAAATAAAACCAGACATATCTAGGTGCTAAAAGCATGGGATTTCTTAATTTCCGATGGCCACTGACGACTGCGCTCTTTCGTACGTGTTGCCAGGGAAGTATTGGAAGAGATATTCTCCCACTTCGCCAAGATGGGATTGCTTCTGGAGAGCATATTGAACGAGTGCTTGGGTCTCCCTCCTAATTTTCTGAAGGAATACAACCATGACAGGAGCTGTGATTTCATGGTGGCGTTACGCTATTTCCCTGCAACAGAGACTGAGAACAATGGGTTAAGCGAACATGAAGATGGGAACTGCATCACCTTTCTTTTCCAGGACAACGTTGGTGGGCTGGAGGTCCTCAAGGATGGAAAATGGATTCCAGTGCCTCCGACTGAGGGTACTATCGTTGTCAATGTAGGAGACGTTATTCAGGTAATTCAGAGATCGAACGAGCTAGGAATTATATATGGAACCAACCCCATCTGATCAGGAGAGGATATATAACACTATAACAGTCATCCTCTCACATCTGAGTAGACAGTTTATGCTATGATCTATTTGTTTGGCTGCATTTTAACAATGAAAACACTCCTAATACATGGCTTCATTTTTTCTTTGATCCATGTTTGTAAACTTCTTGAAAGTAGGTACTGAGCAATAACAAGTTTAAGAGCTCAACTCACAGAGTGGTCAGGCAACAAGAAAGTCGTCACTCGTTGGCCTTCTTCTACAACTTGGTGGAAAACAAATGGGTTGAACCGTTGCCCCAATTCACCAAGGAGATTGGACAGCCACCCAGGTACAAAGGGTTCTTGTTCAAGGAATACCAACAGTTGCGGATGAGGAACAAAACCCACCCACCTTCAAGGCCTGAAGATGTGATCCACATAACTCACTATGCTATTTCTACTCAAGGAAGAGAAAATAATGTTAAATAAAGCACCTACTTTCCTTCTGGTGCCTATTTCTCTCTCAAAGTGAGTTCCTATGTTCAATAACGATGAGCTCTGTTGGCTCTGGCTTTTTTCTGCAATAACTTGGATATATGTATCAGTTACATATGAATCATATTGAACTTATGTTGAAATCTAATGTTTATTGAAAGATATTCACAAAGGATCGACGCTTATCAAAACTGGGATCTGCCCTAATCTAACCACAGTCTCATGTTTTTGTTAAGTATTAATTGCTTGATAGAACTTCCATACTTGTCTTTTCTAATAGACTAAAATATGGATGGAAACCCCAGGATATTTCTACAGAGAGTAGTTTCTCTCTAATTAACATTCTTAAGAGAAGTGCTTATAGAGTAATAGAGCATGTTCTCCACCCCTGGAAGGATAGATTGAAGAGGGTGCAGAGATCGATCGTGCTTAAAATCCTCAAGCTTTTGCTTCTTTGCAGGGTTTAGGAGAAGACCTCGAAATTAAAGGTGTCAATTATAACTGCTAAGCTTCTAGCTGTATGAGATGGTTTATACATTGTATAAGAAGTGATTCAGCTACGAGAATAATATTTTATTTTCTAAAATGAAAACATTGCCTCATGTGCTTTTCAGGTCATATTTCTGATGAATAATGCTTTCTTATTCAACTGTTCAACTTACAAAACTAAACATCTATGCTTGAATGTGGTGTAGAAACCCCGTTACCCCAATAATAACTCCTTTGGAGGGGTGATAACTGATAAATTCATTTAACTGAAGACTGATTTTGCAAGCAAATTTCCATGGATGGTTAAATCATTTTCTCCATGTAATTAAGAGTCCAGCTTCAATCTAGCCGACTCATAAATGTAAGCTTCATTATTCGTTGGGTAACCCACTCAGTTTGGGCTCTGCTCTTATTATATATGAATGGAAACCTGCAGAGGTCTAATTACCTGAATTCGAACTCTGGAGTTTTTCACTTAAACCATGACCGAGATTCGTGTCAGAACTCAGAAAGCCATGTGATTCTGATGGAAATAAAAGATCAGATAGAAGGAACTTATCACCTTTGGCGATGGAGATGTTTGGAAGTCTAGCTAATAGTTTCTTCCGGCTCGGTTGCCATTTTTTGTTGTGAATGTTGTGATCACAAATAAAATTGAACTGGAAACAAATTAGATAAAATTTAGCAATCATCCGTTGTCGTCCAGCCTGGTTAGGATATCTGGCTTTCACCCAGGAGACCCGGGTTCAAATCCCGGCAACGGAATTTTTTTGCGCTAAATAACTGGAACTTTCTTTGGTTTTTTTTGGAGATCCTTTGGGAGAATATGAGTACAAACAAAAATGATGGATGCCTTTGACTTACGCCATGTTTGGGAGTGCTTAAGTTAAAAAATAAGTGTTTATTGAATAAATGGTTAAAAATTAGTGTTTATTCAAATAAGTACTTATTTGTATTTGGCACCCAACTTTTTCAAGTGTTTATTTTTTAAATAAGCACTTATCTTATATTGGGTGTTTGGTAGTCTTTTTTCTCTAATAAACACTCAAATAAGCATTTGTGACTATTTTGTCTTTCATTTTCTTTTAAATTTTTAAAGTATACCCTTTGAAAGCACTTTTAAGAAATTATTTTTATTAAAGCACTTTTATGAAAAGACTTCTACAAAAGTACTTTTATAAAAGTGCTTTCATAAAAGTACTTTTATAAAAGTACTTTCATAAAAGTAGTTTTATAAAAGTGCTTTCATAAAAGTACTTTCGTAAAGTGATTTCATAAAAATACTTTCGTAAAAGTGCTTTAATAAAATTCAACTAGGGATAATTTTATAGGTGGTATTTTAAAATTCAACTATGAACAATTTTGGAAGAAAAAAAATTGAATAACTGCTTATTGTAAAAGCACTTAAAAAAGCTAAAAATTTGAGATTAAAAAATAAGCCCTTATTTTTAAAATAACCACTTATTTACCAAATACCAATAAGTGCTTAATGAATCAAATAAACACTTATTTTTAAGCACTCCCAAACATAGCCTTAGAGACTCATTATTGTTTTAACTTAAGTCTCCTGGCAAAACGTACAAGGTGTACACAAAAGATAGTGACCTAAGGGTCAGGATTAAGGATGCCAACGGGTTGGGTTGAGCACAGGCCCAACCCTAACCTGACCCTAATTCGATACCGACCCGTAGCATTTTAGTTGTATTTCTTTAACATGTTTTGAAGACTTTAAATCCATTAATTTAAGTTAGAAAATTGCTTTATAGATCCTAAGATATCACTTTTCCCATTAAAAAAAAAAAAGAAAAAATCAAAACCAACATTTAAATAAATCTTAAAGTTTAAGGCTATAGGGTTAGAAGTAAAAAAGTTACAATAATACTTTGTATATATGCAGGTCATCATGACATGATGAGGCAAATCAGCCAAAACACGAACCCGGCCAAATTCAACTCATGTTGAAGAATCAAAACCCTAACCCAATGCTAAAGCCAAATATGCTGACCCTAACCCGAGTCGGGTTAACCCATTGACATCCCCGGTTAGGATTAGTAGAGCAAAATATATAAAAGGTAAAAGTTTCCTCAATGATAATTTATAGAAGAAAGGTTCATGGACCAACCCGAGGGATAGCCCAGTTGGTGCGTTGGATGAATTGTTCCAACCGTGGTGCGGCTTTGAATCCCACTATTATCATCTCTATAAGAAAAATAATTGTGCGACTATTTGAGGCTGTGGATGTAATGTACTCTTCACTTAAAAGAGTAATAACAAACCCTATGGTGGTGTCAGGTAGAAGAAATGCTCTTGAGGCTAGCAAAGTGTCCTAACTAGTTGAGAGATTTTGAAAAAAAAAGGATCAAACTTGATTTTCAATAAATATAATATATAGTTTAAAATTTATATCATCTTTATTGATTAAATTAGTATTTTAATATGTAGATTATCATAATATATATATATATATATATATATATATTCAAAGTTTCTCATTATAATTTAAATTCTGTAAATATTACCTTTTACATTACTTATTATACACATTCAAATATTAAAATGAAAACAAATGATTAAATTACTTTTGTTTAATAATTAGAACTTTCATTTTTTTTTGCACTATAACTCAAAGGAAACTTTTGTGGGAATCTTAAAAAATTCAAAAACGTTGGTTTGGATTCTTTGGGAGAATACAAGTACAGACAAAAATGATGGAGGTCTTGACTTAGAGACCCTTAGGCTATGTTTAGTTTGAAGGAAAATGCAAGAAAATGAAGGGAAAGGTAGGAAAACCTTTACAAACCTTGTACAGGTTCTCCTATCTTTCCCTTCCTTTCCCTACCTTTTCCTTCAAACCAAACATAGCCTTATTGTTTTAACTTAGCTCTCCTAGCAAAACAAACATACAAGGTGTGCACAAAAGAGAATAACCTATGGGTCAGAGCTAGTACGTCAAAATATATAAAAGGTAAAAGTTTCCTAAATGATAATTTATAGAAGAAAGGTTCTTGGGACAAGCAAAGTGCCCTAATTGGTAGAGAGATTAATTTTGAAAAAAAAAAGGATCAAACTTGATTTTCAATAAATATAATATATAGTTTAAAATTTATTTCATCTTTATTGATTAAATTGAGTAATTTAATACGTAGGTTATCATAATATATTAATATACAGTTCAAAGCTTTTCATTATAATTTAAATTTTGTAAATATTGCCTTTTACATTACTTATTATATACATTCAAATATTAAAATGAAAACAAATGATCAAATCACTTGAATAACTCAATGGTCAAGTGAGACCATAGCCTTTGTAACTATGAGTGCTTGGATTCAAATCTTCACATCCTCAAAAATAATTTAGGGTTTATTTCAAAATAAATTTGGTTCCAAGGTCAGTTCATTGAGTTGGTTTGGATAGGGTAAACCCCTAGACCCTCGAACCAGCCTGGGTGGAGGTTGGTTCCAATAACTTGGAACCAGACCCTACCCTGTAACAGATTGGGTAGGGTCAACTCAATGCCGGTTTAAGGTCGGTTACAAATAGAATTTACCCATTTGCTCAACCCTAATTAGGGGAGTCTCAAAACTTTAGAATCATGAGACCTAAGCCCTTGAATGAAGATTTAATATAGGTGAAAGACTTGATCGATCAGGATAAAAGAAGTTGGAAAATTGAAGTTGCAAATCAAATCCTTAGTATTAAACTTAAAGTTAAAAATTGTTCGAAGGATTAAACATTTTCTGTGGAGGGTGCTTGAAATGCTATAGGAGGATCGTGGGCCTACAGCAATTAATTAAAGATGCTTACTTTTTTTTTGTAAAAATATTTTAGCTATAGTTGTGATGGTCTTGATGTTTCCTTTTCCTTTAGATAGAAGGGAGGGTAATGTTCTAGACATCTAGTGCATAAGCTTGCACGTAAAGGATTAAAGAAGTGTTTGTTTGTTTGTTTATTTTTTAAAGCTATGCCTATCTGGCTGGATGAGTGGGTGGATCATAACTCTTTAATTAAATTTGTAGGTATCACTCACTATATATATTGTCTCTTTTTGGGGTTCGACTATTATCCCGGACTGATTTCTTGTCATAAATTTTTCCTTCTTATTTTCACGTTAGGTCCAGAGACAGACGTCCAGTATTAGAAAACTAAGAACCAAATTGGGAACAAGAGCGTCGTGCCTATTAGCAGGATTCAAAAATGGAACCCCAACAAGAATCCGCCTTCAAGCAAATCATGTTGTTGCATTATTTACGCAGCATTTGCTAGTTCTAAGCTAAAGCTAGGTGCGTGGCTCTGGTTACCCAACAGGGATACATGTAGTCAACTGAGATGTGACTCAATTAGTAAGTTAGCTGGTTTATTTGAGCAGAGGTGCGGATTTGGATCTCTCGCTAGTTATCACCGACTTTGAAAGAGAGTTATTATATTATTAGTCTCCTATATTTATACTACTATAAAAAGTACAAACAGCCTTTAAAATTTTTGGAATTTTTCTTGACCAAAATACCCTTTTTTTAAATATGGTCTCTTTATTGTGAGGGTACAATTTGTAAATTGAATACTCTAAAATTTCTGGATTTTTCTTGACTAAAATACCCCCTTTTTTGAAACATGGTCCCTTTATTGTGACTTTATAAGGGTAAAAATTATAAATTGAATACTATTATTCAATGCATTCAATACCCTCATTAAATTCCACATTTAAGCTATTAACTCCTATTAACTATCATTGAATCATATATTTAAAGTATTTTTATTTATTCTCATCACTAAATTCCACTAATTAAAATCCATACATAATAAATCAATTATTCCAATAACATAAAAACTTATACTTTTAAAATCTATGGAAAAAATAGTGCTTTCATCTAGGTGGTGGTAAGAAATTAAACCATTTTGGGTCAAATGGGCAAACTCATGTTGCCACAATTAAATAAAACTATTTTCCTATTCTCTCTCATTAAATCTCATATCTAAGTTATATTCTCTTATTAAATCTTATATTTGAGATATATTTTTCTTATCATTAAATTATACTAATTAAATCCACAAAGTTAATTTTAATAGTATAAAAATAAATATTTTGAAAAGTAATTTAAAAACAAAACCATTTTCTTCCCTCCTGGAGGTGGGTAAGCAATTCAACCATTTGGGGTTAAATGGATTAATCAACAATGTCATAATTTAATAATAAAAATTAAAATAAAAAAATTTAAAATATAGAAAAAACAAAAATAATTGCGCATATCTCTAATATTGTATATATACTAAACAAAGTAAGTATAAAATATAAGAAGTGTTTCTTTTAATGATGAAAATGGAATGTCAAATCTAAAATCAACTTAGAAATGACATGATGTCATAGCCAAATGATAAAATTTTTAAAAATAGAAATTAAAAAGAATCACAAAAATAAAAAAAAAATAGAGAAAATTTTGGACACATATCTAATGTTATATATTTATAAAAAATAAAATATTTGGTACATATAATATTATTCATTCACTATATTGATAAAAAATAAGTATTATACATAAGAATTAATTTTAACAATGATGAAATTGATTAATGGATGATGTCATTGTTAAATAATAAATCATTAAAAAGTAAAAAAAGTACAAATAATCAAAAGAATATAAAAAATTATAAAAAAAATTGTACACATCTCTAATATATTAATTATATCAAAAAGTGTAATAAGTAAAAATTATTTATATAATGTAGATGAAATATATAATTTAAAATTGATCTAAAAGCAAAGCTATTTTTTCTATCTAGATGGTGCGTCAGTTATCCAACTTTCCAAATAAACCCATGGTTTCAATAATTGAATAATAAATAATTAAAAAAGATAAAAACACAAAAAATGAAAAAATATAGAATTTTGTCTAAAACATTTGGGAATATTTCTAATGTTATATATTCATCATATTAAATAAAAATAATTGTTAAAATAAATTTTATTTTTATTTATGATAGAGATGGAATATAAAATTTAATAATAATATTTTTATTGTAATTTAAAATTTCTATGTGCAATCCACGTGAAGTCGGATTTTTTGTGTATATTTACTTTTACTTTATACATACATACATACATACATACATACATACATACATACATACATACATACATACATACATACATACATACATACATACATATAGTGCTAATGACAGTATGAAACTTTACTAAAATACCCCTATTTTTGAATTTAATCCCTCTTTAATTTTAAGGGCTAATAATGTAATATCATTTATAATTTTCACCTTATTTAATTCCCTCTCATTAAGTCTTATATTTAAGGCATTAACTCACATTCTCACATTAAATCTTCTATTTAAGATATATTTTATTTAATAAGTCTAATAAAATATGAAACCCATGTTTTTAAAGGGTAAAATGCTAAAACATCCCCTAAAGTTTCTGACAATTGCTGAAAATCTCCCCCGAATTTTGGCAATTGCAATAACCCCTGAATTTTAACATAGTTGCAAGTAGAACCTTTCTCTTATAATTCTCTAACAAGAGGCATGAGAATGTCTAAAATAACCATGTAGTTACTTTGAGTAAAATGTTTATTTTCCAAATTTTTCATTCATATTAGTCACTACCCCCAAACCCTTCATGTGAATCCTTTAAAGTTGAAGTTGCAATTTTGAACTTTATTTTTCTTTTGTTGTTTAAAGTTTTTATTGTTTTTTATGTAAAAACCAGCCTCAATAGTAACTACATGAATGTTTTGAACATTTGTGTGACTCTTGTTAGAGGATTCTAAGAGAGAGGAGTCTACTTGCAATTGTATTAGAAAATTTAAGGGAGGCGATTGCAATTACCAAACTCCAGGGGAGATTTCAGCAACAATCAAAAATCTGAGGGGAGGTTTTAGCAATTTATCCATTTTTCAAATTAATCAAAAACAAAAATGAAATCGCTCTTCCATCCAACTGGTGGGTAAGCCAATTTAACCATCTAGACCAATTGGGTGAATCCATGATGTCATAGTTAAATAAAAGAATGTAGAAAAAAAGGGTCATTTCTCTAATATTTTATATTAATCATGTTAAAGAAAAAATAAGTGTCATAAACAATAATTGTTTTTATTGATAATGCAAATAAAATACAAATTTTAAAACCAGCAAAAAAATGAAATTGATTTCCTATTTGGTCTGGGTCAACAGTTCAACTTTTAGGTCAAATGTGTCAATATTTGATGTCATAATTAAATAATAAAAATTAAAAACTCAAAACATGAAGAAAAAAACATTTAGGCACATCTCTAATATTGTATATTCATCATATTAAATAAAAACAAGTGTCATAAATAAGAATTATTTTTATTTACATGGAAATATAAAAAATGTAAAGATTTAATTTGAATTTAGTCCCTTTTTAATTGTGAGGGTAAAAAATGTAACGTGAACTATTATTTTTTTCTTCATTCAATGTCCTCTCATTAAGTCACACATTTGATGTGCTAACGTCCATTCTTTCTTATTAAACAATACATTTAAGATATTTTCTCACTAATAAATTCTATTATTAGATCTATATCCAATACTTTTAACAATATAAATCTCTTTATTTTTCAAAATTGAACCAAAAAATGAAATTGTCCTTCTATCTAGGTAGTGGGTAAACCATCCGGGTCAAATGGGTAAAGGCATAATGTCATAATTAAATAATAAAAATTAAAGAAAGATAAGAACAAAAAAATACATAATATTTGTAAAAAAAAAAACATTTAGGACAACTCTAATATAGAATTATTTTATACACATTTTTAGGTTAAATTAAAATAATTTGGCCATGCAAATTTACTAGTAAAAACTTAAAATAATTTGGATGTATATTACTATATTTATCATCTAAAATTGTCACATACAAAACACATGCAAATTTACTAGTACCAAAAAAAAGGACATATAACTGGTTATCAGGACATCCCATTTGTTTCATGTAAAAACTTCTCCCATACAACTAATGGGGTGGAGTCCAATGGTAACCTTTTTTTTTTTTATTGCTTCTGTTAACCATTTTCTTGGGAAAAATGAAACATATATTCTCTACTCCTCCCAATCAAGGTTTAAAGTATTAATTTGATACACCCACCCGATACCATGTATCGATTTTGAAGGCCACCGACATGCAAAATATTGAGAGTTAATGGATATTAACAGATTCCATCCTAACAAAACTATCTTTAATTAACAAATTAAAAACTAGTCCAAAAAAGTAACAAATTGAAAAAAAAAAGGAGCACTGAGTAATCGATATGCACGATACTCTCAATCTTTTGGTATTGTGCATGACGATTTTTTGAACCTTGCTTCCAAAAAACCCTCTACCTCTCTCAAATAAAGCGTTAATTTCCTTTCTTCCCCACTCCCTCCTTATTCTCTTGATGACTTGTAGAAGGTCAACCCAACCCAACCTGAAGTTACGAACCTTGGGCTCAAGCCTGGGCCAACCCAAGGTCAAGCTCAATTTTATCAACTTAGGCCCAACTCAAATTTAACTTAACACAACTCAGGTTGGACTCAGGCCAGACTAAGTCATGTTGAGTGGGTTGCCCTGGCTTAAAAGAGATCATGAATTCATTTTTATATGGTCATCTTTCATGGAGCTTTATGCCCCATTTGATTGAAGATGTGTACAAATTTTATTTACAAACACGTATGCACATTGAAACATGTATTTTATGCCCCATTGGCATAAATTTCATGGAACTTTATGCCCCATTGGAAGGACTTCTATCAATGTTGTGGAAGCTTGGGCAGCGTGGGAGGCTCATATCATCACCAACAACTTCAGCTCGTACCCAATCCGTATTGAAGGGACTCTCTTCTTGTTATTTATTGCTTAAAGAAAAAGATCTGTATTCCATGAAAGCTGAAGACCATCATGACTGAGTGTCGACTGTCATAAGATCAGTTGGACAAGGGGGCATATCTTATTCTCATTCTTTCAGGGAAGCGCATATGGCTGCAGACTGGTTGCCAAATCAAGCTCTTTTTCTCCTTTTTTTCCTCTTTATTTATGTACTAGTAAATGACCCGTACTAAGTACGGGGAATAAGTAATGTTAAGTTTACATTATGGAATCAAAAATGTTAAGTTTATATTTATTAATATTTTAAATAATTATTAAAATTTCAAGAAATATTTATTTCAAAAAATAGCTTTTCAATAATTATTATAATATAGATAGTTTTCTTTTGTTATGATACATAGAGTGTTAATGATTAATTGAGATTGATAGAATATGACAAAAATGGTTGTGAATAACCCACATTTGCATTTTTTTAGGAATCGATTGAAAATAGTAGTAATGGGTTGTGAGCTTTAGCAGCAAGTTCTTAGAAAATGTCACGTGTCTAGCTTTCTAGAAAAATGAAAAGGCCATGTGTCTAAATGGTGGGGAGTTGTAGCCTGGTAGTGGGTTGTGGGCTTTAACAGGAATTCCTCAAAAATTGCCACATGTCTAGCTTTCTAGAAAATGAGAGCCACTTGCCTGAATGGTGATAATGGGTCACTAGATTGTGTATTTTAATAGCAACTTTTCAGAAAATACCATGTATCTAAATTTGAAAAAGCCAATGTCTGAATGATGGGAGTTGTAGCCTGAAAGCCTGAAAGCCAATGTCTAGAGCCACTCCCCGGTTAGTGTAGCTCAGACGTGTTTCTACCAAAAATAAATAAATAAAAAAAAAGAAGCATGTATTTACAAATCACAAATATAATTCATGCATCTTTGTTCGTGCAAGCTTGGATAGATCAAGCTGGGTTGGATTAGGCCAGGCTAGGGTCGGGCCTGGGCTATTCAAGGTTTCAACCCAAGACCAATCTTAGTTTAGGCCAAGTCAAACTTTTTTTTATCCAAACCCAGCCCGCAGCCCAAAAATGTAGGTCCAACCTAAAAACATTTGGGTCAGACTCGGGTTAGACCCACCCAAGTTGCACCCCTAAAGAATCCCACAAAAACTCTGTACACGGGAATTGGAATCTCCCATAAATCTCTATTCATGGATCTCCCATAAATCTCTGTACACTCGGGTTAGGCCCACCCAAGTTTTTTTTTTTTTTTTTTTTTCTTTTCTTTTCAGGAGATCCTATCGCTTTTCAAAGATGCTTTTATGGTATTTGGAACACCTTTGTAATAGGTACATATAAAGATAAAGTTCATAATTAAAAAAGGGAACTTTATCTTTGTAATAGGTATCAACCAAGCAAGAGTGGTTGAGTCTCCAGCTTTTAAGCTGTTGGGCTACAGGTACATATAAAGTTCATTATCAAAAAAGAACTTTATCTTCTTCACACACCCAGACGGCCAGATGTCTATCAAAGTCTCCAGATGCTAGATCTTGCTATGGAACCATATGCAAACTGCAATTTATAACTGAATAATTAAATCTAATTAATCTAGAGTCCCCAATGGTGCAATCCACAAGTAACCCTTTTTCATTGTTAATCGACAAGGAACCTGGGTGAAAGTAAATTAGGTATCAGAGGATTTCCGCAAAATTAAAGATAAAAAATAATTTGACATTGATGGTAAGTACAAAGTCCACAGCAAGTGTTACAGGCTACCTGCCACCCACTGATTGCAACTCACAAATACAATTTGTTGCCCAAACCTGCCGTCTTAAAAACTAATGTCCGCACAACTAAGGTACTCAGAGATGACAGGTGGCAAACATGAAAGGACTCGCTCTCCATTTACAACCACCTTTCATGGAAGTACCATAGCAATAGATCCATAACAAAATAGGGGTCATTCGCAGGCTGGTTTGGTGTCAAAGCTGCTCAAGCATATAGCGAAGGCTTGGAAGGCAGATAGTGGGTAGCGATAATCCATGGTGAAGATGTCTTTTCCAATCTTTCCAAACTGTAGTATTACCTTTTCCTGCTCTGCTAGTGAGACGTTAAGGGAAGGATCCACAGATGCCACGAGCTGGAAATTCTTAACAGAGGCCACCGTCACACGCCCCCTGAAATTTAAGCACCAACATTGCAGTTGTTCATGCCATCTAGGTGCTTTGTTCTTTAAAACTAATGGTTCTCTTGTTCTCTGGATTGATGCTGGTCTCTCTGAGAGGCTTGTGTTACCGGAATCCACAACTGGATCCTTAGATTTTGACGATGATAAGCAAGGAAGGGGCTCCTCAAGGGAGTGTGAGAGTTCAGTAGGTGTTGGGGCAGTACCCCCTTCCTGAATTGCAGAGACAGGGATGGAATTCATTGTACAGTTCATTCGCCTCGGACCTCTCGTTCGGAGAACATTGAGCTCGTAAGCGATGGTGGCTACATCATAGTTACCTGCTGGAACCCTTGGCGATACCTGCTTGGAATGGATTCTCCTATTTGACCGACTACTTGATTGGACTGCAGAGTCACATGGAGGCTGACAGTCATAAATAGTGAACTTGGTGCCTAGAAAATTAGACCTGGCAAAAGATTGCCGACATTATGGAGCATATTAGAACAAGCATAAGAAGAATGACTAAACTCAAGGATAAAAAATAAAACAGTGGCTAATAATTAAAACTTACCTTAGTTTTCCAACATAAGTGTTGCTTGTACGAGAGAAATCATGCCCAACCAAGGATATAATAAAATCTGTACAAGCTGCTCTTCTAACCTTCTTGGCTGCAAGAAGCAGTTTACCGTTGTCCCCCAACAGAGCTGTGCATTCAGTAAAACAATAAGTAGCATACATTAATAACCAAGTGTACTTCATTTGGTCAACATAGTTACTTGGTCAACATTTGGAAGTAACATGACAATCATTTTCATCTAATCAACATGTTTAATTAGGAAGTATTTGGAGTTCTAGTTTACCGTAGCATTTCAAGGCATGGGTCGATCACCTAAAACAGATTTGCTGTCAAAATGTTAATAAAAACCAGAAATCCAATTAAGCAGCATCATGCATGTTAACGCAAGAAATCAAGTTTTCCTTTTCATCAGTAGATAAAAAAAAAAAAAGAATATCAGTAAGGCTCAGTTTGGAAGGAGTACAAATGCAAATATGTAGAGTGTAAAACCTTAAATTTTGTATTCTTTTGTATGTATTTGTACTGTACATATTTGCATTTGTAATCTTTACAAACAAAGCCTAAGGCTCAGTTTGGAAAGAGTACAAATAATGTACAGTGCAAATACATGCAAAATAATACAAAATACACAGATTTGCACTCTACATATTTGTATTTGTACTCCTTCCAAACTGAGCCTAAAATACAAAGTAGGTTCCCAAGGCTTGGGGCAAACTCCCAATTTTGGAAGGGAAAAAGGAAAAGATATTTCCCACTCGACTAATATTCTAGGGGTTCCTTGGATGTATTCTCAATTCTAGGCAAGTTACAAAAGCCATTTTGCTGCAAATATATATTTAGGATTATAGAAAAATGCATACTTGAGTTCAATAAAATTTTCTTCTGTTTTGTGTTTCTCCCTTCTTTTTCAGTGACTTGTGATTTTGCATTTCATGCTGCGTTTGGTTGCAGTGCAATTTTATTTGCACTAATACAAATGCATGGGAGTGCAAATGAAAAGAAATGCAAATTCTGGTTTAATTTTGTTATGGATTTTACTTATTCTGATTTAGGTCTTATTTTACTTCATTCTGCAATTAAATAAAATACGGTAAAATTTGAAACAAAAATAAATCAGAATTTGCACCCAAATCATTTGTACTACCATAATTTTGCATCAGTGTAAATAAATTTACATTGCAACCAAACACAGACTCAGAGATTGCATTGTGGTCAAATGACATCATCAAACTAGTATCATTCTTCCTACACATAATGCTTTAAATTTTAATACCTTCAAGCCACACACCCAGGTTAACCAATAGTGTTTGAATACACCCTCCCCAAAAATAACAAAAATTTAGACCAATGACACATTAAACTCCATGTTGCCAACCAAAAAGCCCATGGGTCGAAGCAGTTAGAAATGATTCAAGTGTCCATACTTTAACAATGCATATGACATTAAACAGAACAGAATGGCAAAACAGGATTCATGTTGCCAACCCCATATAGTTGAGATAAGGCTTAGATGATGATGTTGATGGCAACTTATTAAGCTCCATATAGGTGTAAACCATGCTTAATGACTATTATGATCATATGCTTTTCTTATGCATGTTTCAGGGACAAGGATGGAAGAAAAATGTACCCTTGACCATTTGCTTCTAATTTACTTGTGGTTTGTAAAGCACTACTATATAGGAGAGTTTGCCATGGCCAGCATACCTATTTTACTCAAATTCAGTGAGGGCATGGCTAAATATGGTATCGCACATGAAATTTCATTTAAAATTCATGTATCTAAATTCTAACATGATATGGCACCCTTGTACAGGTATCTGGGTATCATAAAAGCAAATGCAAATTTTGTTTCACAAAAAGAAGGGATTTTTTTTTTTTTTTTTTTTTATAAATTGCAGATACCTTACAAAAAGAAGGTATCTGCAGTTTAAGGAAAATTAAAAGCTGTCCTGTTGCAACCAATTTTAAGATCTCAACTTAACCACCAGTTATTCTATCGATTCAGATTTGTTAGCTTCCACAGACTCTATGATGGCATCAAGTCAAAATGTTGAATTCAAGTTTTGTAGTTTCACAATGGTCAAATTTGACGTTAATAATAACTATTTCAAGGGACTGATTAAGGCACATTGCCCTTGTGATAAACCAGGTGCATCCATCCCCAGTAAGAGGGCAAAAAATAACTGGCTTATGATAAGACGATGTTTTTATGAATCCCAGCATGTCTTTAGGGGACTCAATTCAGGGTGTTGCACCATGGCATTCATTGCTAGCATTCATCAAAAACATAGAAACAACAAAAGATCAAGTATCATTATAAGGACTTTCCTTTTTTTTCTGAAAGATAAAAAAGATGGTTGTGCTTGATTTTACCAAATCCATAAATATGAATGAACTTGGTTATGCTTCATTTACTTTTCAAGTAGATTTGTGTTATATTTGAACATAAATATGAATGAACTTTGGTTTTTGGTTTTATACACAATTTCACCACCAAGAGAATCAAATTGTGCTGAATTCATATTTTTCCCATTCCCAACATATAAATTAGGGCATCGAAAATAAAACAAAGTCATTGGCTCCATGTTTTCTTTTTCTAGTGTAACAAACAAGAGGAAATGGAACCAGACACCCAATAATTTCCATTACGGTGGGTTTTCAATTTGCCCACAATCAAGGCATGTGTGGCTGCACTTAAGCTATAGAATTAAGCACCCAAGTGATACTTGATAAATTAAAGTGAAAATTTTTGCTGAATATGCGATTCAAATAAATAACATGGAAGTTAGAACTATAATACTATTACCTCAAAAAAGAATTAAAATCCAACAATAAAAATAAAGGGGAAAACAAGCATAATAAAAATAATGCCTCAGGGGAAGAAAAGTATGTAAAACAAAGTGTGTACCAGGGCTGAGACCAAGATAGAGCCGATAAGTAGAACTGGCTCTTTCCCTCCTGATAAAGCACTGTATGGGCAATTCACGTGGGCCCGGCTATTTCAAAATTGAAGCAATAACAACAGTAAAGAAACAAAATAAAAAAAAAAATCAGCAGAGAATGCAAAACAAAAGAATATCTGAAAAAAAGCAAAAAATAAAACAAAGAAAAGCATAAAAACCTGCTTTAATGAGATAGGGAAGGTAATCCTTCCACATTGCTCTGGAGTGTTTACAACCTCTTTTGCAATCTCTCTCCATGACCTGCAAACAGAGGCACAAGCAACAACATTCCTCCTTGCAGGCCATAATGACTCACTCGCTTCGAGCCTCTGGATCACATCAATAAGTAACTCTGGAGATAGGCTAGCCCATGAGCCTTGTTCAATTGGATCAGTTTGGAACCGTGACACATCAGGAATAATATGAGATCTCATGTGGCTATGCATATCTTTCCCTTCACCCCCTCTCCTCGATTTGCTCGCAATCCCATTCCTCATCTCCCTGAGCTCCCGAACAAAGCTTTTGAACAGCATTGAAGCCAAATAGATTGCTGCTCTCCTTTATATTTTTTCATTGAAAATAAGCAAACAAACAAAAGGAGAAAAAAAATAGTATTAGTGAAGTTAATCTGGGATCAAAAAAGTTAATCTGGGACCAAGAAAACAACCTTGTTTAGTCCCGGAAAAGGACAAATGTTTGGTGTTTTTTCACTTAGACATACATGGTGTATGTGGCACAAACGATTTTGGGGCTCGATAGAAATTTGAGGGGTTAAAACTAATCGGACAAATCTAATATCTGAGAAGAATCCTTAGACAGTTAGGCTTATTACTATAAATTGAAATTTCAGCTCTCAATCCCTCATGAGAGAAGAGGAAATGCTATATTACTGTTGTCCAACTTGCACAGCTGTTGCTAGGAAAGAAAGTTTGTGTTGTGTATGCAAAAACACTGATTGAGCAACTGACACAAAATTTCGAAGACCAGTGGACAGAGGTCCAAGGGAAGTCTACCACTCACCACTGGCAGTCTGGCACTTTGTTCTGTTGGATTTTCACTAGATCATCCACATTCCATACACACACAAGAGTTAGAAATAGCAACATTTTCGACACGTTTCATGAATATTGAGAAGAGATCGACATATAAAAACAGTTGTCACACTGGATGCTAGTAAGGCACATCTGATATCCTTAATTCTTAAAGAACCAGGTGGGGTAGGGTTGTATTGGAATAGAACAGTGAAGTGGGATGACTGATTTGGTCATTTGTCATGCCATTCGCCAGCCTCTAGAGTATAGTCTCTTCCATCCTTGGTTCAAAGAAAGAATTTTACCACCACACACACGCCTGCGCACGCACACACACACACACATCAGATTTTGATGGCGGCAAGTGATTTTAAGGCATTGGATTGAGAAGCACCTAGGTTATATTGGTGTGTGAACCCATTCTGACACCAATCTGATGGTTAAAAGGGAAGAACCAACAGAAGTAGATGTAGACTTAACGACGTATGTCAGCTGTACAAGTCTAATGTTAATGCATGTACCTTTCTTTCTTGACCATATAGTGAGTCTTGAGTATCCGTAACTCACAAAAGCAAAAGTTTCTGAGAATGGAAGCCTTCCATTAACTGCTGAGAACTGTGTCTCAGCTAGAAAGTCAAACCATTGTATAAAATTTCATGCAACGCGTCAAGGAACTCGGGGATTAAGATTTCAATGGTTGTTTGGCACTTTGGCCCTACAAATTTCTTGTATATCCCATTTGGATGCTGGAAAAAAGTTCATTCCCTCATTCTCATTTTGGGAGTTATCATTGAGTAATCAAATTTGGTTAATTATCAAAAAAAAAAAAATCAAATTTGGTTGCACATAACAAAGGGAAGCAAGGCCTGACCGTCTAATTTGACGGCCCACCAATCTAGAGGGCAAGCCCATCACCATGCATCTTTAGAGTGAAGGCTCACAATCATCATCAAGCAAAGACTAGGGCCAGCAATTTGATGATAAGAAGAGATGAGAGGGACAAGGGCAATGATGTGATGAGATATTTAGAAGCATACTTTCATTCTGGGGATTCCGTTTGTAACTAGTTTTTGGTTCATATTTTGTATCTAATTAGATGTTTTGATGGTAAGATACAGAGACAATTAGTGATCCAAAAGTAAGCATGTATGGCAACCAATAATACTGATAAAAGGAAAAAGAAATTGGGGTAGGATTGTGTACCTCAATGCAATTTGTAGGTAGGCAAGCGATGCGTCTTAGGTTGGCATTAAACCACATACACAGGTCCTGTTCTCCCTTTCACTATTTGACCATTGTGCAAGTCTCTGCATAATTATTATAATTGTAAACGGATATCACTGTCTACGAGCAAAATGGGGGAGAGAAATAATAATAATATAGCACAGGACAATGAACCACAAAAATGCAAAGAGAATGGGTTCTACGTATAAAGGTTATGACCTAATTTGCTCCATGTTTGGTCGTTCTGGGTGACTCTGCTCCAACCTGTAGTGGATAGAACCCAAAAATATGTTCCTAAATTATGGTCAGTGATGTCACATTGGTGACCAGCAGGTAGATATTAATTGAATTGAGCATCTGGATATGCTACCCAAACCTACACACAGGACACTACAGCTACAAATTCGAAACATCTCCCCATGAATTATAAAATACAAATATGGGAGATGTTTCCAATGTATGGCTGTCTTGTGTGTAGGTGTGGATAACATTTGTGGCTCACGACCCAAGCTCTTCTTCCCTGCAATATTTCCAGTCACAATCAAGGTTTTAAAAGGGTAAAGGTGGAGTCAAGGTGGTTGGGTCTTGGAGAGGCAAGGCATAAGCCTCGAGAGTTTTAAGGTGTAAGCTTCAAACTAAAAAACTTTAAAAATTATAAACGCATTCCATAAATAATAAAAACATTAAAAAAATAAATAGTTGAAGTTTTATATAATTATTTATGGCTTATTTTTTATTTCAAAGGTGATGACTACTAGTTCATTGAATCTTATCAGGGATTTTTTTTTCTAAAATATAAGCACTCTAAAAGCAATATTATAATCAAACTGACTAGAAACTAATATATTAGAACATTTATTAATTAAATACTTAATCACATTCCACAAAAACTTCAGAATATAGAATAAAAGTCAGAAAATAAGGAGTTAAATGAATGTACCTTCGCAAACACACAAACAACCCAATAGCCAAACAACAAAATATGGATCCTTGATGTGCGAAGTCCTGTACAAAAAAGAAAATTAAGACTTTAGAGAACTAATCTTTATTTCTTAATTCCTACTTATCCTAAAAGATGAACTAATCTTTATTCTTTCCAGTTAAATGATAATGGATAAAAGGAAAAATATTTAGAGTTGAGACTACTTATCTACTATTTAGACAAGTTTGACAAGGACAAAATACTAAACTATTTTAGTTAACGCAACAGCTATTTCATTATTTCTATCAAGTGATCTGAGGAGGTGACAATCATATGTCCCCCAAAAAAGAAAATTTGCATTTTATTTTGCATGTATAAGTATGAATTTCTTGCACTTGCTTTTCTTTATTCTCACTAATTGAAACAAGCCAAAAAAGACAAATAGATTGAATTCTGAGACTAAACACCACCCAAATTGTAAATTAGAAGCAAGGGCTTGGCTTAATGATTAACCTATAAACTAAGACTTGAATGCCAGACTTGATGAGTGAGCCTATTACATGAACTGTAGGCACCTCCAAGTTAAGCATGTAGTGTAAAATGAAAGATAAAGTCTGAAGAAAGCACTGAATCCAAAAAAAAGGAAAAATGATGAAAGCAAACACAGAAAAAAGCTACCAAAATTTGAACTCTTAATTTGTCTATAAACACAGGGCTTTACTGAAGATGTTTTCTTTTCAATAAATGATAAGTTGAAATTTTTGTAAATTTCCATAAGAGTAGCATTAGATATTTCAGCCATGTTCAGTTCAATTGCCATTCATGCTCATTCTTGCCTAGAATGAGATTCTAGAATGGGTATGAATGTGCAGAATGAGATATTGTTGCAGCAAACCAAGCACTTTTTTCCAAAAACTTAATTCTTTTTGTAGCACGAATGAGAATGAACTTTGAACCCGATTGGTACTTTGGTTACAAATTTCATTCTCATTCCTTTTATCAATCAAAATAATAATACAGGTTTACATACAATACTCAATGGAAGATATATGGTGGAAACATGCAAAATCCAGACCAACAAAGCACAAATCAACCATGTGGGCCCGACATCAATAACACAAAATATGAAAAAAAGTGTTAATTCATCTATGTGTACTCATATAAGATTCAGGACTCGATGAATCTAACTCATCAATCATACATGGACTTGATTGGGATTGGCATAGTTTTAACTTTTTTTGGCATATTCTGCTGTATCATAGCAATTATCTATGAACCAATTTGTGGATCAAAAACTGGCTTTCAAAAATCAGAATCTGAATGCAATGTAAATATGAATCAATTCAAAAAGAACCAAAGCAAATTCCACCTTTTGGAACTTGGAAAATAAATTATATTTCAAAAGGTGGGGTAGGTTGACTCTAATCAAGGCTAAGCTCTCCAATTTGCCCACCCTTTTTCTCTTGGTGTTTAAGATTCCAGCAAAGGTGGCAAAGAGAATTGAAAAGCAGGCGCTCATCCAGTTAATTTGGAAATTGTGTGCAAGCCTAAGAAGGAAGACAGTTTGGGACTGGGACACATTTCTTAAAGAAATAAGGCACTTTCTTGGCAGATGGATTTGGAGATTCAAGAATGAACACACCTCTGAATTCTTTAATTTGCAGCAAATATGGTCAAAGCATCTTGGACAGGGGCACCTCTCATCCTTTATCTAGTTTCATGGCCTCTAACCCTTGGAAAGGTATTCTTTGAACCCTTGATTCCTCTCCTTTTTTGAGGTTTAATCTTGGCAGTGGTAATCAAATCAGATTTTGGTTAAACTTTTGGTGGGACTCGAAGCCTCTTAATGAAGCTTTGTCTTGTTCAGACTTGCTTGAGATAAATCTTCTCTCATATCCACCATCAGCAACCGCAATAACATGGGTCTCTCTTATAAATTTTTTTTATCAGTAACTCAGAGAATTTCATTAAAACTTAAAATGATGAGAGTACAAGTTGTTAGAAACAACACCCAATACAACAAAGAGACCCACCACCCAATTAACATTGAGCCCAAAACAAATGATGTCCACTCACTCCATGTTTAGCTAATCCATCCGCCAAACCATTAGCAGACCCCTTAACCCATCTTAACTGAATTTGCATTTGTCTTCACAACATCTTTTTTTATTTCTTTTAAGGGCTACACAACAGGGGGGTAGCCCATCCCCCAACCCAGGTGCAGGAGGGATTCAATCCCAAGTCTCCGCTACATCCAGCAGGAGACCTTACCAACCTGCTGGTTGGCACCTTGTTTTGTCTTCACAGCATCTTGAACTGCTTGAATTCATTTCTGAAGTGCCATAATATCCCTTCTCCTTTTTTCAGCCTGCAAATGACTGGTCTCTCTAATAAATTTAAATTCCTTAAGGATTTCTGAGTCCTTAAGGGCTCTACATAACATAAGGTCTCTCTTATAAATTTAACTTATGTAGAGCCCTTAAGGACTCAGAAATCCTTAAGGAGCCTCTTCTTGGCTTTTTTTATCAGCAACTCAAAGAATTTTATTAGAACTTGAAGTGAGAAGGGTACAACAAGAAGTTGTTAGAAATAACACCCATTACAACAAAGAGCCCCACCACCCAAATAACATTGAGCCCAAAACAAATGAAATCTATTCACTCCTTTGTTTAGCTAATCCATCAGCCAAACCATTAGCAGACCTCCTAACCCATCTTAACTGAATTTGCATATATCTTGACAGCATCTTGAACCACCTGAATTCATTACTGATGTACCATAATACCCCTTCTCCTTTTTTCAGCCAACAAATGACTACTTTTGAGTCCCCTTCTACCATCAGCCTTGCGATTCCCATTTCCTTACCTTTTGCACCCCAACAATAGCCACCATGAATTCAGCTCTCACTGAATTACCCTTCTCAATAGGCCCCGAAAACAAACCGCAAATGTCCCACTCCCATCTCTAATCACTCCTCCAATTCTAGAGGGACCCAGATTGCCAAAACTACTTCCATCAAAGTTAAGTTTCATCCATCCCCCACTTGGGGGAGACCAAACCTCCAGGACCTTTTGATTCCTAGAGGAAGAAAGGGCAATTGAACCCCAGCTTCGAAAAAAGTCTTCCACTGACAAGTCTGAGAATAGTTTCAAAGTCTTCACCCAATGAGCAACTCTAACTGTAACAGTCTCCAAGATTACTTCCTTGATTCTTTCTTTATCCTCAAAGATTCTTAAGTTCTTTTCCTCCCAAACAGTCCACACAATTGTTGCTCTAGCACACTTCCACAAAATTCTGCCTCTTCTTTTTGTGCATCTTGGAAAGTTAGTTTGGTCCTTGGAAGAGAGCAAAACCATTCAAGAGGGATCCACCTGCAAGCAAAGAGAGAGCAAAACCATTCAGGAGCCTCTTCTTTGCTCTCATAGTCTCACTCCTTTTCAATGTCTTCATCTCCCCCTCCTCTCCAGATAAGCTAGTTTGGTCCTTGATTCCTAATGGATCCTTCACCACAAAGTCATTTTTTTCTTAAACCAATAGCCAACCTTTCCCTCCCTTTCTGGACAAGAGAACTCTCCACCATTCCCCTTAAAGTCTCCTTTATCTGAGAGGCTGTGATATCCTTCAGAAGAAGTTTGGAAGACTCATCATCTCTAGTCCATAGGCCACCTTATCATTAATTGCCAGGTAGCCAGAAATTTGTGGCAATATTACCTTGGTCTTGTCTCAGGAGGGAATTACCAGTAGACCCCCCCCCCCAAACAATGCTGAGAACTTTTTATCTCAATGGCATGGCCTGAAGCTCAAGCTGGGTGGTAGAGGCTGCAGTTTTTGGAAGGCTATTCCCCATGTAGTCATGAGGGGTTTGTGGGAAGAATGTAATAGGAGAATCTTGGAGAACAGAATTTCTCCCCAGGAGAAAATTATAGATCATTTTCATTCTTTGCTTATCCTGTGGATGATGTACATCAAGGTTTCTGAAGGTCTTGATAGAGGTAAAGTACAGAGAAGCTGGCTTGATCTGCTACTCACGTCCCCAACCAATCCACAGGTCTCTTACCTCACTGTTCCCAAGGCAAGACAGATTTGTTCTGAAATTCAATGTAAGTTTTAGAAGAGTCCTAGATGCCCCTGCAGCTGCAGGGATTGGGGACCTTTTGAGACGACTCAATGGTGATCTGATTTGAATATACAGTGGCCCAACCAGTTCTTCAGATGCAATGGGTGCTGAGGTTTGTGCCCTTTTGGAAGGTCTTAGAATTGCAAAACCGAGCAGATCACTTCTCTTGCTGTAGAAGGGAACTCAAGAAAAGTCGTAAATTGGGTTTCTACTCATAATCCAGACCCTTGGAAGCTCGCTCTTTTTTTTTTTTGCTGGAGATCTGAGTTAATCTCGAATATGAACTGCAGCTTTAAATGGAATCCTAGAAGCTTAAATAGTTGGCAGGTGGCCTAGAAAAATCAAGGATGGGAAGGGATTTCTT
The DNA here is from genome assembly GCF_055504915.1 of Nelumbo nucifera. NCBI lineage: Eukaryota > Viridiplantae > Streptophyta > Magnoliopsida > Proteales > Nelumbonaceae > Nelumbo > Nelumbo nucifera. The sequence goes on along the minus strand of NC_142652.1, from coordinate 16,626,949 downwards.
GTGCAGTGTGAGCACAATGCCTTTCTAAGCAGGCTTTGTTCTTTTTTGTTTTTGCAAGGCCCGTTACCCTTCTCTCAAAAAATAAATCGACATTTTGCTTCAAATTAAAAATGTGAAAAATCCATATGTTAGAGCAATCACCCAAACCAGATGCAGGTATAGGTATCTCATTTCCTAAAATTCTGGACATGGATACAGGTATAGGTATCCCATATAATTGATTATGTCATGCTTGCAATAATGTATAGATATAGATATAGATATAAATAAGTTTTATAGTCTGATTTATTAAAGGTTAAAACATACAACTTTACATATTTTAGAATTGTTATAATGCTATATAGTAAATCCAGAAGTGTCCATGCAGTATTCACTATCATATTGTCCTCGATTACCCCACCCCTTAGAGAGTTGCCTTAATCTATAGGGCTTCAGAAGATCAAAAGAACAAGTCATTCATTGTTCCTAAAAACACCACCAAAACCTAACTGCCCTGGATTACCCCAATAACAACCATTAAAGATAACTCAAATCAGTTGCCAGTTAAATAACAACTATAACTTAATTGAGCTCCCCAGATTAAAAAGATAGTCTAAATTTAGAGCTAATTAAGTCAAGAAGAGAGCTAGTTGGAAGTTAACGAAAAATAGCAATTAACTGAGTTGCCCAAAAAATCTGATACAAAATTAGAGTTTTTATAGGTAAGTTAGATTTTATTGATTTTTACAATAAGAAATATGTTTACTGCGGATATGCAGCTACCCAACAGTCTGGCTGAAGGCGAAGGCGCCTGACCCTTATACAAGTGTTAGGGCAAGGTATTATGGGTTTAGAGTCATTATGCACAATAGAATTGGACCTTCAGATGCATCTCAACATACTTCCGAACATAAAACACCTCCATGATAAAATAAAAAAATAAAAAAAAAAATCCAGGAAAAATGAATAACTTCCAAAACAGAATCGCAGCAAGTTCAGCACTCCATTCAAGTAATAAGTAGGCAGTCTAATTTCCCTGTTCATCAAATCAAAACTAACATGATGTATGACTTAAACGAATTTATGGAACACTACTTATCACATTATCCCCAGAATCAAACCTCATAAAAGGCACAAAATTAGCTAATTCCAAATTGAATATACGAATTTCAAATTTGATATAAAAAAAGACTAAAAAACTAGCAACACGATAAATTCTCAAATCCCTTCTCCTAATTAGGTAAAAGAAGCAACATAGGTTTCTCATTCATGCAGACCCTTTATGGACTACACAACGTTTATTTAGCAATTTGGCATATTATGTTTATTTTGAGACCTGAACCACCGAATCTACTTACAGTGTAGTTTTCCACTTTTGCTTTAAGCCTTGAAAAAATTACCAGCGGCCCATCAATATTGTGTAGTCCTTAGTAGGAGGGAAAAGGACAGGAATCCATGAGTGGCTGTTGATCCTGAAGCCACCGAATCCTCTTCTAGCCTTGTGGAACGAAAGCAACAAGAAGACTAGAAGAATGAAACATAAATACAATAATAAAATGAATTAACGAAGCAAGCAGAGAAAGTTCAAAACTTGGAAACGAGAGACGTTTACATACCTGCAAGCTCCAACCATTCTTTTCTCCTTGGTTGTTCGACGGTAGAGTGAGCCTAGTAGTAGTAGTAGAGAGAGAGAGAAAGAGAGACGCCGTTGGCTAGGCTGCTTGCTTGAAGCTGATGGAGAAGAGGAGAGAGAGTCTTGGGGGGAGTTCACTAGTTCAGTGGGTAAGAGAGAAAATAGGAGAGTTTCAAGGAGAGAGAGAGAGAGAGAGAGAGAGAGAGTAAAAAAAAAAAAACAGTTCAATTTCGACGAAAAGCCCTAACTTTTTGGTATTTTTTGTTCGTCTGTTAATCAAATTCCAAAAACACCCTTAAACACCTGATCCAGGATTCTAAATCAATGGCTTTGAATTCTACTTTTTTGAAGTACCCGCCTTACACGTCAAGTGGCTAAAAAAGCGCAAGGCGTACGCCTTGAGCAACTTAAAGCGGAGACGGAGCGTACTCCCTGCAACAAATATGGTTGAGGCTACCGAGGCCGAGGCCGAGGCCAAGCCTCATTCGCCTTTTAAAACCACGATCATATAAAAATAAACAGAAGGCTTCGGAGGTTCAGGGACCAGGGTGAATGTCGTAGCCTACGCTGTACAAATTGCTCCCTTTAATTTATATATCCCATTTGGACGCTGAAAATTAGTCCATTCTCTCATTCTCATTCTGGGAGCTATCATCGGATAATCAGATTTAATTGCATACAATACAAGGTACAACGAAGGGAAGGGAAGCTGGGCCTGACCGTCTAATTTCTGATCGGATCGGCAGGCGCAGGCCCATCACCATGCATCATAAAGCCAAAGACTAGGGCCAGCAAATTGATGATGAGAAGAGGAGGGACGATGTAATGCGACGTTTAATTGGGAGAGTGCTATGCATCCTGAGGATTCCGTTTGGTATCTAGTTTTTGGTACATTGTTTGTATCTAATTGGATTGTTTTGATGGTAAGGTTTCTGATACATTTAGCCATCCAAAAGAAGGCATGTATGGCAACCAATAATACTGATAAAAGGGGGGGAAATGGGGTAGGATGATGTACCTGAAGGCAATTTCTAGGCAGGCAAACGACGTGTCTTTAGGTTGGCAAGAAACCAGGTACATGGGGGGGTGATGGGTCCTGTTTTCTTTTTTTCATTATTTGACCATCGTGCATGGCTGTGCATAATTATTATAAACGGTGGTCACTGTCTACGAGTGAAATGAGGAAGGGGAATAATAATACTGCTAAAACAGAACAGGACGATGAACCCATATGACAACAACGAGAATGGGTTTTGCATATAAAAAAGCTATGGCCCAATTTACTCCACGTTCGGTCCGCTCTGGATGACTGACCCGGCTCCAATCTAGAGCGGGTGGCTTTCAAACCCGGGCCCAATTCTAAAATTATGGTTGGTGATATTATATATCGGCGACCATCAATGTGAGATATACTAATTGAATTGAGAATCGGGATCAGCTCATTTCAAAGGGCACTACAGCTGCGCATCCGGAGTGTTTATATATGAATCAAGGTTTTAAAATTCAGACTGGACAGCGAACCATTATGGACTGGCCCATTCTGATAATAAAAATAATAAATAAGGCCAAAAACCATTGTCTGGATGGATGGTTCGATTGTTCGGATCAGCAGTTTATTGATTAAATCAATGATTTTTTTGTCAAAAAAACGGTTTATGAGTGAAACAGAACTGGTCAAATGACCAGTTCCTGGTTTTTTTAGTTCAACCGTCCAGTCTTGTTCGATCTTGAAAACCATGATATAAATTATAACACATTTAGATTACATAATAAATATTTATTATATTATTTGTTTTCTTTTTTTGGTAAACAATGGTATGGTAGTTGGTTTTAAATTTCATTATGATTTACCTAGAGTCTAAGTCAAGTATTCACTTTATATCAATGTTTTAAAAATCAATTTAGTACCGGAATCGCTTTAACCACCTGTTTTTTATTTAATGGTTCAACCATCCAATCTGAACGGATGATTTATTACAATTAAAAAATAAAGAAATAGTTAAAACAAAACAACTGTCGAAAACCGTTGTGATGGTTTGATTGCTTGAATCAATATGCTATTAACCAAATCAACAGTTTTTGACAAAATTAAGAGATGTTCAAAAGTGAAATAAAGCCAAATGCCCGAACGGTTTATAAGCCATATAGTCTGACTGTCCAGATCAATAATGGTTTGAAAACCATGCTTTATATAATATATAAACAATCAATAATGGTTTGAAAACCATGCTTTATATAATATATGAACAAATTCAGAAGATGTTTGCAATATACAATTGTAGTGGGGTTTGTCAATACGATTCAAAGTTTCCAATTCAATTTTGACAAAAGCCTAATCCAAGCTTCTTGAAATTGCACCCCCCCCAACCCCACCACATTAATGGTATCGGAGCACTTGAAGTGGCAAAGTCAAGATGAGTAAAGCTTACTCCCCAAGTTCTTCCCTTCAACATTTGCAGTTACAATTTCACAATAGCCCACCAACCTGGAAAGACATTGGAGACCATCACAGCTAACCATGTCACACTATTGCTATCTTGGAGACCGTGAATTATCTTTAGGGTGGGATGGGACATATAAGTTGGAGTTTAGAATTATTTAAATGGTCCAAACATTTCGTATAATGTTGACACTGCTGCCACTATAAAGTATGTCAGTGTAGGGACTATCTCATGACGATTTTTAAAATAAAATAAAAATACAAGAATAATTATTTCAGTTGTACATTAATTTTTTTTATGACTCCGGCCATACACCGGGGAGGGGGTTTGAGTAAGTTCACTTTTGCTACCACATTATCATAGGGCAGGGCTAAAATAAAAAATCATGGACTTTCATGTAATACAGTGGTCTCGCCAATAATTTTATTAATTTTATGATACCAGAAAGACACAGTATCTGAAGAGATTCGACCAGTTGACCTCAAATCAAAGAGCTCCCCTCACAGTCACATCCACCATGCATTGGGAACATTTCCTGTAAATAATAACTTATAAGCATGGGAGATGTTTCCGATGCATGGTAGGATGTGCGTGTGAAGCCAGTGTGAAGTGCCTTGTGTGAGGAGCAGATCTGGTTTCATATATACCACCTTATTGTTTACGAAACAGCTGATCATGGTTTTTAAAAATGAACCGGTCAGGGGTCCGGTTATTGGTTTGACTGTTTGACCCGAACAGCTGGTCTGCTCTGACAAAAAAATTGAAAATTTGAAAAACGGTCAAAAGCATTCGAACAATTAATCGGCCGATTCAGCAGTTTACTGACCAGAATCAATGGTTTTGGAGGAAAAAACGGGTTTGGGAGAAACCGGTTCCCAGTTTTTCTAATCTGACCGTCTAGTTCAATCCGATTTTAAAACCCATGCAGCTGGTTGATTGTAAGTTTTTGGTAGTCTAACCCAAGTTAATAATGTTAGCCTTCCTGAGTTTCATGGAGTTACATTATACAAGGGTTGATGACGAATCCATTACGAGACAGGTAGCTAAAACCAAAATATATGAGCCATGTATATCGTACGATACAGACCACCGTATAATAAAATCAAATTGGAGCTTTATTCTCTCTTATGCTAGCTAGCTTGATCAAGTGAACTAGAACTGTTTAATGTCTAAGTCTTGAACTATAAAGCAAAAATAACGTTTAGTACTTATAATATATTTAGAATTAAAGACCACTTGATTGATTATGAAGCATGGGCTTTTGTCTCGCTGTTTTGTCCTCATTAGTTGTTGGTTTCCCTAGCTATTTTTCTAAGGCTGGGTTTGGTTAGGAAGAAAAGGTAGGAAGAAAAAAAAAAAGAAAAAGGAGAGAAAAGGTAAGATAGGGAAAGGTTTATAATAAATCTAAACAAGGTATGTACAAATTTTCCTACTTTTCTTTCAAACCAAACACAGCCTAAAAACGTGTCTATCCTTTGGAGCATTGCTAAATCTATGTCAAGACACGCACGTTTTAAGCTGTTTTTGTCTTCAAATAATTTGTTCTTTATTTTTCCCTTTCCATAATGATGTGAAGGATTTCCATCTTCTGAGTTCTGGCCCAGGAATGTAGGGTAAAGTTTGTGAACGTGGGCTGTAATGCAAATTCTCTGGCTCATGACGGAACTCATGTGGCATTCTCTCGCGTTAAGTGAATGTTTAATTCCTCGTTTCCTTTATGCATAGAGCCATAGACCCATTTCTCCAGGCTGAGTATGATACTACACTCCCCCCCTCCCCATTTAGAGTTCATGTTAAAAAGTCTGTTTTCTTTTCTTTGGTTTACATTTCAGTATTTTCACATTTATTATGGTATATTTAACTTTTTATCATTACATTCAAAATCACGTTTTTTTCTATACCGTGCAATAGATATATCATAGATTTTTATTAGTGTTATTGTGTTAGCAACAGTGTTTTTGAATTGTCGTTGATTCAGACGATTGGACCATTCGGCACAGGAATTATTCAGTCAATTGATACCGTTTTACTCCAAACCTTTTCTTTGATCAAAAACCATTTAATTGGTTAATAATCCATTGATCTAGGTAGTTGAACTGTTGATCCATTCAACGGTTTTTTATTATTTCCTTATTTTTTTATTTTTCTGTTGGAATGGACTGTCTGTTCGAACCGGACAATCAAACCATCAATCTGGAAAACTATGACTAGAACGATTCCAGTTCCGAATCGGTTTTTAAAACCTAAATTAGTAATGAAATTATCAAAAAAACTAAGAAGTTCTATGCTTCTGCTGGGCTATTTGACCCATAACTCATAGATATTCGGATAATCCGACAAAACCATACCCATCAACCTTTGGGTTTTTCATCATGTCGAAGTTAAGGCCCTGTTTGGGTTTTTCATCCTATTGAAGTTAAGGCCCTGTTTGGATTTGTACTTTTGAAATTACGAAAGTACAAAAGACACCACATCAGCATACTTCCTACTTTGGTTTTCATACTTTTTAAAAGCATGAAACCCCCAAAAGCACGAAGTTGACTTTAATTACTTCATGCTTTGGGGAAATTTTGCTTCCATTCCGTGTAAAGGGTGGTCACCCTTCAAGTAAAACCCCTCGATAGAGACTCCCCCATTCATTTGTGGTTGCAATGTTATGTGGGTAGATGTGGGCAAAGTTTGTATGGGCAGGAGATCAGGATTTGCCTAAGATGGTGCAAACTTGGGCAGGCTTGGATTATAAAATTTTAATGTATTGCATTGTAAATTCCTGAAATCGAGTACCGATTTATGATATTGATTCATTAACTTGGGAATGAGATCATCGATTTTTTTTGGGTAAATTTGGAAAACGCCTACCTGGTTATTTGTAGGGAATGGTGATGGCCGATAACGTTATTAGGTATCGAAGACTTGAGTCATGGGCTACACTACCTGTTGATGGATTCGGGCCTATAACTCGCAACATTTATATTTGAAGGGCCCCAAATACGAGTCTAGATTTTCTACCCACGACAACTCTATCCACACTTACCCACATAACATCGCAGTCACACATGGAGAACATCTCATCCTTTTATATGTTATTATGCACGGGGAGATGTTCCCAATGCATGGAAGTAGTGTTTTATGAGTAGGCATGGGTAGAGTTCTTCTGGGTAAGAGATTTAGAGTCCCCCAAATATCCGGTGCATTTCTATGCCACAAGTACCATTTTACGACTTTATGCATTAAATCACATATTTCCCCCTATTTCCTTTTTGATTTGCCTCTGATTTAGGTAGTGTTTGTCTAGAGGTGTAAATTGGGTCGTGTTGGGCCGGCATGGCATGGCCTGCATGTAGCCCGTGCAAAGTGCGGACCATGCCATGCCAACCCGCGGGCTGAGTCGAGCCTGGGATATTTTGGGGGGTCGGCCCAGCACGACCCAGGCCCAAGCTCTCACGGGCCTATGCCGAGCCACAAGCCAGGCTGGTCCATGGGTCGAGCCTTGGGTCAGGACAAGCTGTAAAACGGGCCTAGCCATGTTTTTTAAATTTCTTGAAAAAATAATGAAAATGTTAACATAAATTAAATATATATATACAAAAAATTAAAAAAGATCTTAAAATTTTATTTTATATGAATTTTGATGAATACAATTGTTTATATATGCAATAATAAAATAAGATAATATAATTTAATTGAAAATAAATTATATATATATATATTAATATATTATATAATTATTATATATAGTATATAATATATACATATTATATGTTATATATAATATATATGGGCCATGCCAGGCCACAAGTAGAACGGCCCGGTTTACACCTCTATGTTTGTCGAGTTCATCCCTAATCTTTATCCAAAGCTTTTTACGCATTCAATCAGATAATATCAAGTTCTAGTGATCAATAAGCTGTGTTTGGTTTGAAGGAAAAAAGTAGGGAAAGGTAGGGAAAGCTTTACAAACCTTGTATAGGTTTCCCTACCTTTTCCTTCACACCAAACGTAACCTAAATGAATTTTTTTTTCCTTTCTTCATGTTTGTCTCTAGTGTGAAGCTATCTTTTGATTATGGATAATATACACCTTAAAAACCAAAAATGTTTGTTTAAGCCAACGTTTGGAACATATGCCATTTTCTTAAAAAAAAGGTACCATATCGGTGTTATGTTTGAAATTCGTTTTTTCAGACCACACATGATGTTTGGTTATATGTTTTTTGAAAAAAAAAATGTTTTCTTAGACTACGGGGATGTTTGGAACCATGGCCATTTTTTCAGAAAAACAGTGCCACATCGGATCCACATAGGAATTTCAACAAACGCCCATATATATGAGTGTCTGGTTCAGGCATTTATTGAAAAATCAGGCATGCCTGAGACCCCACCAATGCATGAAACGCCAAATTTGGTGTTTATTGATTGATGTGTATTCTATGTGGTGCTTACCTATCAGTACATACATGAAAAACGGTGATGAAAATCACCTTACCAAACAGCATATTGTTGCTCACTGCCTCGTGGTAGAAGCATTTTTTTATTTTTTTGCGAAAAACGGGTCTTGGAAGCATGGGCATTTTATCTGGAAAATCGGTCCACACGCCTATGCTTCTAAACACCATCTACATCTTGGAAATTGAGAAAGGTGTATGGTTTTAAAAAACATTCTTTTTTTTTTTTTTACTACTACTAGCAACTAGGGGTGCTCACAATTCGGTGGGCATTTTTTGGAACCGAACCGGTAAACTGGTTTTTGGAAAACCAGTAACCAGAAGTGAACTGAAACCAGTCGGTTAACCGGTTGACCGGTTTGGTTAACTGTCAGTTTTTCAATTTTTTAGTTTTTATAATATAATATTATAAAAGCATATATAAATATATATAAAATATTATATTTTAAATAATATATAATATATTATAAATATATATATATTTATATATAATGCATATTTATTAATTTATAATAGATAAAAATATATAATATATAATATACATAAATATATATAAAATATATAGAAATATATCTATACCAGTCGGTTTGGTTTTTTTATATTGGTTAACCAAAACTGAACCGATACCTTTGATTTTTTAAAAACATCAAATCAAAACCAAATTGACCGGTTCGATTAACCAATTTTTCAGTTCGATTTTAGTCGATTCGGTTTTTCGGTTTTTTCTCACCCCTACTAGCAACATATATATTCTAAGAAAACGGCATACTAATGCAATAGCATTTACTCAAAAAACATTCTTTGAAGCACTCCATATACCTTAAAAATTCTTGGTTTCTAGCATATAAGGGCAACTTTTGGGGTTTAATATCAATAAAAGTAATATATTTAAAAAAAATTCAAAAATAGGTTAACTTTTTAAAAATAATATCAATAAAGGGCAAAAACACTGTTCATCTTGTTCTTCTTGCCATTTGTTCACCAGAGCCGCCATTCGCCGCCGCCGGTCACCACCCGCCACCACTGTCCGTTACCGCTCACCACCGCCTCCGCCTCCACCCACCTCTTCCTTTGCCTCTAGCAATTGGCAGCGGCAGCGCTAGTGATCCTTCCTCTACCTGCCGCTGCCGCCACCTCTGTCTCCACCCATCTCCGACAACATTGCCAAACGCAGAGATGGGTTGGGTCGGTTTATTGGCGTTTTTCCAACCGACCCGACCTGGTCGATTTACCAAGAAATGAAACCGAAACCGACCCAGTACAAACCGACCTGATCAGTTTGAGTCGGTTTGGGTCGGTTTTGTGAATGATTCTCTCGATGTGAACGGTAAAGGATTCAAGTCTAAGAAGCGAAGGCTGGATGCCTAGAAATTAAAAATGATTTGATGGATTAAAGCTAAAATTTTATATAATATATATATATATATATATATTTCCAAAATAAAGCTGAAATAAATATATATATATATATCTAAGTCGGTTTGGGTCAGTTCGGTTTCAATTTTCACATATGAAAACCGAAATCAAACCAAACCATCGGTTTATATTTTTTTGTAACCTGAAACCAACTAGTGCTGAAAAAAAAAATTCGGCCAACTCAGGTTGAATCGGACCGGGTTGGTCGATCTGATCAATTTGGGTCTTGTCGTGAACAGCCCTAATCAGAAGCCGCTTTGGCCCACTCCAACTTTGCCTGTTTTGAGGGCAGGCAACAGTTAGGTGTTACTAACGTTCTTGGGCATGACACGTCAACCCATTTAGTCCCCTTCATATGTTTTTGGTCAAATAAATAAAGAATATTGAGAACAATGTTTTTTTAACCCTACACTCATGGTAAGATGTATTAGTATATATATTAAAACAAAATTGGACATGTTTTTATGACTCCTTCCCCAGCCGAAACTTTGCCTTAGTGTTTGTTTGGCATCGATGCCGTTGCTCCAGAAAATGGCGATATATCAGTGTTACATCGAAAAACATGGTACTCCAAGAAATTTAGCGTTTCCTAGAGCTGTAGCTCATTGCTACCAGTAGGGACATGAGGTGGCAGTGACAAGTACATGACGTGGCACTGAATAATAGGTACCAGTGCTGAAAACGTTTCCTGGAGCATTGGTACTAAACAAAAAATGTTGTTTTTGCTCCAGGAAACGTATACTACCTGGCAGCAATATTTCCAAACAAAAAAGACACCGTTTTCTCAGAAAATGATGCTTCCAACCCACACATCAGCAAAGAAAACGGTGTTGTATTTGCAGCATCGATGCCAAACATATACTTAGTTGCTTCTCTCTCAAAATACCATTTGTAACACTCTCAACTTGATACCTTAGCACAAGTTGGGATCACTTCCCAACAAAACAAGTTTCAACACCCTACCAACTTTATTAGACACCACACATCTTTCTATAAAATTGGGGCCCACCACAAAAGTGGGACCCATCATGTCTGAGATGTGCGGTGTTAGATGTTGTTGGTAGGGTGTTGGAACTTATTTTGTTGGCAGGTGATCCAAACTCCCTTAGCATCCCTATTTTCCTAAAATCTCTCTCTCTCTCTCTCTCTCTCTCTCTCTCTCTCAATTATCTAAATCATTCCCCCTCCTAAAATTTCTCCTAAACCATCTTCACACCTAAAACATCTCCTCATCTATCTCAAATGCCCAATAAACAATCTAATATTAACGCTTCTTTCCCTTCCCTTTTATCTTTCTATCTATTTCTATTTCTATCTCTCTTCACCTATCAAATATGTGCATTTAATTTTTCATCAATGTATTAAAAAATTAATGTTTAAGTTAAAACTTTTTTTGAGAATATTTCTTAAAATAAGATGAATAAAAAATATCTAAAATACTACTAAGAGAAAAAAGATAATACAATAAAATTAGCATAAAATTTTAATAATTAATTATAAATCTTATTATGAATTTAAATAAATTTTCAAATTCTCATTATAAAAACTACCTCTCTCCATGGGACAGACATTTTGAGCCCTACACATCACTATTTGTATTGATGATTAAATTTGACAAACACTATAACAAGAAGATGGATCAAGAAAATATAAATTTTTAGTTACCAATTTAAACATTCGATTCCGAGTCACTAGCTTATGTTTGATCATCAATCACATTAGACCTTTCTCTAATAGAATAGGATTTGTATCACATTTTTACTTAGGTAAAATAAATAAATAAAAAGTCTGCTAGATGCACTCCTTTTAAATATACAAGTGAAGGAGATGAATATTTCGGGTTCAACCCGTTTAGCAACTAACAAGGGCCAATCCAACTAATTAATAGCTTCCACTTCCAGTTCTATACATTATTTCCATTTCAGCTACTTAATATTTACATGTTTAAAGACAAATATGAGGGTCAACCCATTCACCTTTACAAGTGCCCTTTTCACTATTTTTAACGTATTAAACTACATAGTTACTTAATTAATTAATGATGACATAATTAAGTCATTAATTACATAATTCTTCAATTACTTAACTTCAAAAATAAATAACTTTTAATTCAATTTATTTCATTGACTTAAAATCATTACCTTAATTGAATTACATTAATTAACTAAAATTAACTAATTAGTTATTAGCTAACATAATTTTGTTAATTAAAATAGGAAATTATTAATTACATTAATTAACTTAACAAATTTAGCTAACTTAGAAAATGATTATATAGTTAGAAAGATTAATTAAATAATAAGTAATTATATAATTAGTTAAACTAATTATAACTGACATTGTAGGATTATAGCTAATTAAGCCCTTGTTGAATCCCAACTCTTGTTGGTTCACAGAGATGGCCGTTACAGCTCCATAGTTGTCCCTAAATACTCCTATTCCTAGGTGTGCAACTTGGGTTGGCCTGAGTTAGCATTTTATACTATTTCAGGTTCCTGCCTTCGGACTGAGCCCATTCAAGTTTTGACAAAAGCCCAACTCAAGCCCGCCCAAGTTGCACTCCTACCTATACCAGACATGTCAGGGTTGTCCTATACTACAACCATAAAAAAATAGTTCGATTTTGTTGTTTGGTTGACCATACATTCTTATTCAACCAACCATCATTGAAATTATGTTTGGATGATTGGATCCTTATCCACATATCAAAATTCCCATAATAATTACCACATCTTTCTTATAGCAGGTTGAAGTGGATCCTTATCCACCATTGTGGGGCACTTTATGGTGGTCCAAAGGTGAATTACTTGATTAATCTAAAGAGTGATTGGGCATTGACTAAGATAGGCTAGTCCTTGTTTTAGGTTGAAGGGACAATTTTATTTCTTCTTATCCACATTAGCAATATTTCTTGAGTAGGCAGCCTAATTGCCTTACGGTTTCAAAAAAAAAAAATTGTAATCATTCATTGCAAAAATTATCCCCCCCCCCTTCCAATCCAAATACAAGATCTAAGGCACCATCAAACTTTTAACATGCATAAAAAGTTAACTTATCCTTCAAACTGCAGAGCAAGGGAAGAAAGTACTTATACAACAAGAAGTTGAAAAAATGGAAATTAAAAGAATGGATCATTAGATCAAGTCTTTGAAGCTATGGATACTTGCCTTCAGTAACAAAGCATTGCAAGCCCTCGAGAATAATTGCTTCAGCAGTTCTGTTTGCATTAGTAACCAAAAAGTAATCTCCTACAACTTGGATATTAACTAAAGACTTTAATGAAGTCCATGAGCTCCAATCATCTTGGTTAAAGGGATCTTCTATGGACACAATGGGTATGTCTCTAACAAACTCTTTATATAGTTCATAAAGGCTCTGAACTATGTGTATATGAGCTCCATCATTTGGTTGCTTTTTAAAGTTCAGATCATATTTCCCATCTTTGGTGAGAAGCCGCAAAGATGCCTGTTTTGATCCATCCCTTTTTTGATCTGCATAATCCACTTTGAGGTAATTTTTATACGCTAAAGGCAAGATGTCTAATCAAAGAATAAAGAATAGATTTCAGCATCCCACATTCCCTATTATTCTGTACATTGGGAGCAAATCCTTCTTCATCCCCCAACATTGCATGTATTTTAGCCATATGATAAACTATTCTTTCCTTGATGATGCCCTTCAAAATATGATAAATTGTTCTTTCCAAAAACATAATTTATAATAGCTATTTTATTTTTTTTTGTTCCCTTCTCATAGATTAATGTAGTAGAAAATATACCGACTATAATGACTTGTTGTGGCAACAGTCAAAGAGAACATCATTAATTTGTTAGAAAATGGGAATCCATACAAGCTGCTTGAATGCAAAACATGTTGTAAGGATATAGTTTAACGGTAAATAGGGAACATACCGTGCTGTCATCAATCTTGAACCACTTCCCCCAAAAATTCTTAATGTAGCACACATAATGACCAGTGAATGCAACATTCATAACATCCAAGTGAACCACCACTGCATAAAGCATGTATAGTTGTATACAAGAGATTTGTCATTTGTCATACTCATATATGGAGTCGGATCAAGGACCGCTGGGAATTATACCACCTTATTGAGCTTTCCAAATTCACCAAACTATAAAGCAGAGATTGAAGCAAGCGTTAAGAAGCCAAAAAATAACAACCAGAATAGAGTATCATTTTGCACTTCTAAGGATTATTTGAAATTGTTTTAAGGTAATTTATAGGATTTCCTTTTCGCCTTCTCATATGATTTGCATATGGTTAGAGAAAAAGAACATTTAAAAGGTAGTTCAAAAGAGAAGCTACTAATAACAAAACTACAATAAGCACAACTATATTGACTAGGTCATTATACAAGTATAGACATACGGGAGCTTGCTAAACTTCCTCAAGATGGACAGATGAAAATCAAGCATCACCTTGACTTCAATGGTTGTACCATATTAATTTGTTTTCTTTTTAATAAGCAATAGCAAATTAATATATTTCAAGAGAACTAAGGTACCAGGGTACAAAGACATAGCATTGTGTTGACTACTCTCATTTTCCTCAATAAAATGTTCTATATAAATTCTAACCCCCACCCAGGTGCATCCCACAAAGACATTGCACAGTTGTGTTTTATTATACCATAAAATAATAAATCTTAGACAAGTAATATAGGTCATTATTTTTTTAATGCAGCTAAAATACATCACGCAAAAACAATTCTACCTTGATTCAAAATTATTAGACATTTTACATAAATCCCAGTTTTTGACAACTTAACAATTTATTACATTATTTCTAATAATTTTCTGCAATATGCATCATGTGCTACCATTTTAACTAATACACATAATTCTTGCTGAAAATGGTGAATTTTCACACTTAATAATTCAGAAAAGCTTTTCAAGGAACATGAATACTCCAACAATGGTGTAGATAAATCATGGGCAAAAGAAACATGAAACAACAAAGCCTTTAGACTAACAATTAAAAGGAAGATATAAGTTTTCCTGTTACAACCTGAAAATTTGAGTTTTAATCCATTATCCAATGTAAATTCTTTATAGATTTGTGGTATGTTGCATATGTATTCAGAACTCCAAAAAGACATAAATATGGAATAAAAGTGAGTAAAATATAGTAATATCTTAGTCTTCAATTTCCTGCTTCGGATTATGGATCTAATAATAACTACATTGGTTGCTAATCATAAATATTTTTTCTCCAAAATCCAAACTCTAGTCTATATTCAGATTGCAACCATCTTCCTTTTTTTGATATTGCAACAGTCTTCTTCCAAGTAGCTATA
Organism: Nelumbo nucifera; assembly: GCF_055504915.1. Lineage (NCBI taxonomy): Eukaryota > Viridiplantae > Streptophyta > Magnoliopsida > Proteales > Nelumbonaceae > Nelumbo > Nelumbo nucifera. The sequence goes on along the minus strand of NC_142652.1, from coordinate 16,611,719 downwards.
CATATCTTAATGCTAAACCAATAATTGTTTACCATGAACCATGAAATGGTATTTTATTAACCAAGATATTTGACAAAAATTGAAGTCAGGATACATAAATAACAGCCCAAGACTGACTAGTCATCAGAAAACCAGAAAGAATCACTTGTCATTAAACACCATCCTCTCAATATTCTAACTTCACAGTTATCATTTCTTTGTGATATTAGAAAAAAACAAATTTTCGTAATGTCCATTTGCACTCTGAAATAGCAGGATGGAAAATGGGTATCAAATAAGTACAACTTGATATCATGAAGGATCAATTTTCAGAAAAATAATAAGCATGAGTACCGATTGGAGATGTTATAATTTATATGTAATTAGTTGTCATGAAGAAAGACCCACCACACCTTTGTAGATCTCTTACTAAATCTCTTAGGACTTTAAAGAACTCTAATCTAATGATTTATACTATGTACCTTTGTTGTCAAGTCACCTAAGCACATGGCTAGGTGACATGGTAATATCTTGTTTATTAGGTGCATGGGCAATGAATTTTGACAAAACAAAAGACCTAGAATTTCCATATTCATAATCAGTATGATCCACTTTTGAAGGGATAAGATAATTTCTGGTTTCAGCTACATGGCTTGAAGAGTCAGGTAAGGTAGAAACCAATAATAATAAAGGAGAGGGGATAAAGTGTACTTAGACTGCAGTCCCCTAAACCCAGAAAAATTTAACCACTGGAACATTTATAAATGGAGGAACTGGAAATATCTCTTATATCCTACATAATTAACAGTTTACTAACTTTTTTATTTCTATCTTACCCATCTAACTTAAGAATGTTTTTGCTTTGAAAGAAAATCAGGAAACCTACCTACCTTTTTACATTCCTTACACTTTTCATTGTATAGGTTTCCCTACCTTTGCCTTCCTTTCCCCACCCCACCCCCTCAAAGCATGACAGACAAAAACACCCTTGGTGTTATAGAACAGAACCCCCCAACCCCACCCCCTAAAAAAACCTAATAGAAACCATTACTTTAAATATAGGTCAGTAAATTTGGAGAAAGGGAGAATTATTTTATAGGACAATAACCAATTAAAAAAATGATGATTTGGTCTCATCCCTAAGGATCTGTCAAGCTCAAATAGTGTAAGGATCTTTGTTTATAATATTGATATAGTCAAGGATCTATACAGTTCTTTATTTCCCACTGTCTAACTTTTTGGGTAGTATGAATTTAATACAATAGTTCCTATTATTTATCAAATAAAGAAAAAATAAATAAACGCATCCAAACCACAATTGGACAAGGTAAACAATTAGGCCAAAGCTCACTAAAAACAAGGCAATAACCTACTAACAACAATACATGAAAATTTTAATAAGTTTATCTGCCTGCATCATAAAGTTTTTGATATCAAGAAAAAGTCTTGTACAAAATAGAAATGGATTTTTTTATCCACTTAAAATTTTCTTGAAAAAACAAGTAATAGGTGTTTCGACTGATATATGCAAATCACCTATATTGTTCCAATAAGTAGAAGTTTTGTTTAAAAAGGATGTGGGCTGACATTACAACACTTTAGCTTTGCTAGTATGTCAAACATTTATAAGGTTTCTTATAACATTTATAATTCTTTCTCTTTATCACTGGATTTAGGAATCAAATACAACATGGAGTATGATGGGCCTATTGGTGAGGCAATCACAGGTAAGATATCTACAAGAATACAAAAACAATAAATGAGTACTTCATTGTAGAAGATTTACCGAATGCATTAACCCAAGAAGATCTTATCTATTCCTTAAGTTTCATCATTGTAGTTTCTACAACCATGTTTTTACAGCTACTTTCAACAAATTCTATAACCATATTTCTAGCATAGGTGTTACAAGCTTGGGGGACCTGACGAGGGACAATTTGACATCAAAGTTTTCAATTCAATAAAACTTTCAGATAGGAGTTTCTAGTTTAGGCCTCTAGGGTTTTGTAGCAACTCAATAAGACGTTTAGGAATTAAGAAGCACTCTAGAATTGGGAGAAAACCCTTCCGCCTACCATCCAAAGTCCCTTTCACCCTTTCAACCTCATTTCCAAAACCCGATTTCACTCTTCTCACATTGGATTGGGAGAAAATCCTATTACCCACTATCCCCAGATACAAGCATTAGATAAGGAAAACCTATCAAGAGGGAGGGTTAGATGATTACCTTCTCTTGGTCAAACAAATTTAAGAATAGATGCTAATATAGAGCTTATGAAAACAAATTTTTCCCTCTCTCTCAGTCAATCAATTCACGCATAGCCTTCTCAAGCGATCAAAGCCGGTATGGAGCTCTTCTACATCGTACAACACTAAAATAAAGCTCTAGCCAATTGATCTCTTCGCATCCTCAATCAGACAATGACGGAATGGAGTTACCTTTCCCTTTTTCTCTTCGTCGAACAACGATATCTACCTTTCCCTTTTTCTCTCGATCAAACAATGATATTTTCGCACCTTCTTCAGTCAAATGTTTCTCTAGCATCATTTTATCGAATACAAGAAGGAGAGAATGAAGCGGGAACTTTGAAGCATTTGCAGAGGTTTTGGCGGGTTGGGTTTTGTCAATTTGTCGGTTAGAATAAAATGGGTTTTATCCCGGTTCAAGTCCAGTTCAAAAATAAACCATCGTGCCAAGTGTTAAGGACCACCGCTCAACTTTCATTTTCCTCTTGTAGGCGGTGTCTCCTTTGAGAATGCCACCTTACTTCTCTCTGTAGCGACAGTCTTGAAGACCGCTTGGCTCTAAACTGCCGCCTTTCCCATTTTCTTGTAGTGCCACGAATCAAACAGGGTTTTAATTTTCCGTTTAATAATGGATTAATGGTTAATAAAATATTTAGGTGACCGCTCCTTCATTGGAATAAAATTTGGGGTAAAAAAGAAACGCTTGGAGTTTTCTTTTTTGGGATTTTTGAGAAGGGTAAAAGTTGGTTAATGGGATTTTTGTTCCTATTGATCAAGAATCCCAAGCTTTTTTTCAGATTTATGTGGGGTTCAGGAAAAGTTTATTTTTTTGGGTAAATGATACACATTTCCTAGCTGGGTAAATAACTTTCCCACTTGGGAGATAAGTTGCCAACACTTGAATGGGACAAAAATGCCTCTTTTAACAATGGATTTTTATTACTAAAATGGTCATTGCCTTATTTACCTAGAAAATAAAAGAACATGAATAAATGCATTTACTAGGATAAATATTTTTTACAAAAAATTTACCCAAATAATTACATTTACCCTGATTAATAACTTACCAAAAGTGAACAGGGCCTTATTGTTAGCTTAAATAGTATTTATAACATTTGCAATGTTACCCTGACATAAAACATTGTGGCAACGTTTCAGCAAACACGATTTTGATCTAAAGAAACATCAGTGTTTCACTTAAACCAATCCACCAAAAGTTAGGTTGATATCAGGTGAAAGCTTATACTAACAGGACAATTATTATATCAACTTAGGATAGACATTCATGGATGGTTGAACCCCAAGTGGTAGGTGAAAAAAAAAAAGTAACAAATTATTTAGAGACTGAGAGACAAAAAAACCTTAAAGCGTGCGGGTCTTACCATAAACAATGAAGTGATCTTTAATTCTAATAAATTATTTGCTTTATAGTTCTGACTTGAGGCTTTATCTTAAACCTTTTTGAGTAATGTTTTAAAAACTGACTCAGAACTGAAACCGTTTCAACCACCTGGTTCAAATGAATGGTTTGTTTCAATCTAAAATAAATTGAAAAAATAAAAATATGATTAAAAACTGTTGAATGAGTTGATGATTTGATCGCCCAGATCAGTAGGTTGCTAACCAAGTTAATGGTTTTTGGCCAACAAATGAATTAACTGTGAAACGGAATTGAACAGTTTCCGTGCTAAACGGTCCAACCATCTAAATCAATAATGATTCCAAAATACTGGTTTTGAGAGTATGCTTTGCATTAGGGCTGTTCACGGATCAGGTTGGGTCAGTTTATTGGCGTTTTTCCAACCGACCCGACCTGGTCGATTTACCTAGAAATGAAACCAAAACCGACCCAATACTAAGTAAAACCGACCTGATCGATTTGAATCGGTTTGGGTCGGTTTTGTGAATGATTCTCCCGGTGTGAATGGTAAAGATTCAAGTCTAAGAAGCGAAGGCTAGATGCCTGGAAATTAAAAATGATTTGATGGATTAAAGCTGAAATTTTATATATAATATGTATATTTCCCAAATAAAGCTAAAATAAATATATATATATATATATATATATATTTCCACAAATATATATCTGAAATATATATATCAGATATATATTAAAATTGATATATATATATATATATATATTAAAACTGAAATATATCAGATATATATAATATATCTAAGTCAGTTCGGTTTCGGTTTTCACACACAAAAACCGAAACCAAACCGAACCATCGGTTTATGTTTCTCTGTAACCCAAAACCGACCGGTGCTGAAGAAAAACCGGCCAACTTGGGTTGGATCGGACCAGGTTGGTCAATTTGGGTCTTGTTATGAACAACCCTACTTTGCATCCTAAGGATTCCTTTTTTGCATGGTTTTAAAAAACGACCTAGAAACGGAACAATTTTGGCCACCAGTTTCTAGGTCGATGATTCAACTATTCGGTTCGAACGGATGGCCTATTCTGACAAAAAATTAAAAAATAAAAATGGCCAAAAGTTTTAAACGGATCGACAAATCGATCACCTAGATCAATGGACCGTTGACTGATTCAATGGTTTTTGACTAGGAATCGAGTTTGGGGTAAAACAGAACTGATTGCCTAAATGGTTCCTGGGCCAAACGGTCCAATCATCTAAATCAACAGCAATTCAAAAACCATGATTTTTTGTATCTAATTTTAGGTTGTTGTTTGTATCTAATTGGATGTTTTTTGACGGTAAGAAGAAATTGGGGAATTTGTGGGCGGACAAACGACGAGTCTTTCTTAGGTTGGCAACAAACAAACCACGTACATGGGGTGATTGGTCCTCTTCTCTCTATCTTTATTTGACCATCGAATCGAATGCATGGCTCTGCATAATTATTATAGCTAGGCGCGCGGTAGTGACTAAGTCACTATACGAGTGAAATGGGGGAGGGAAATAATAATACTGCTAAAACTGAACAGGACGATGAACCCACATGACAACAAAGAGAATGGGTTCTACATATAAAAAAGCTATGGCCCAATTTACTCCACGTTTGGTCCGCTCTGGATGACTCTTCTCCAACCTGGCCATGGAGCGGATGGAATTTAAACCCGTTCCTAATTATAGGGATGTAACGTACTGTGTTTTTTTTTTTTCTTTTTTTGTCAAAATCTGAACGTTCCCAGCCCAAATGTTTGAACCCGAAGCAGTGCAAAATATTAATTGGAGCCAACTCGAATTGCATCCCATGGTCAGTGATATGACATTAGTGACCAGCAGGTGAATAATACTTGAATTGAGTGTATGGATATGTTACCCACAAGACACTACAGCTAGCCTCACATCTAGAAATCTATAATACTGAAAAGACATTAGTACCAGAAGAGATTTGACCGATCAAAAGCCACCCCCGTGAATTTGATGAATATCAATCATATTGATTGATCACCTCTTTTATGATACCAATTCATTGGCAGCAAGTTTTTCTGATATCATAATCGAAACCCCTCTTCCCCTATCAATTATAAGAGATAAGAAAGAGATAATAGATGTTTCCAATGTACAGATGTAGTGTCTTGTGCCTAATTAACCATTTTTGTGGGCTGCAATACGAACCCTTGAATTGGGAAGTTGGAGATGGATAAGATTTTCCACCCAAGCTCTTCCTTGCCACAATTACAAATCATAAACTGAAAATACAGTTGGCTCAAAGGGGGTAGTTAATAAAGAAAAGGGATAAAATGGTTAATTAGTGCAGCCATAAGCAACTGTTAATAAATTTGACTCGATCATTCAACTTTTGGCCTGAGAGATGTTTTACACAAGATCCCCATGAGTCACCAAAGCATTTTTAATTGATCATTTTTTTGTAGTGTAGATGTATCAAACAGTGCACTGATACTGAGGAGGCATGGAGTTGGCAACAATATTCTCTTCTCATGCCTTTGTTCAGTGACTTAGAAGCATTTAAGATTTAACCCCAAAGATTAGTTGGCATTTTCATATGTAATTAGAGATCATATGAACCCCAAAATCAAGATGAACATTTTTGAGGCAGAAGAGTTTGAGCAAATTGACATGGGATTAAGCAACCTTGTGGCGGTAGAGTCCGATATAATTGTATAAAAAAAATAATAAAAAAATAAGGCAAGCTCAGAATTATTTGGTAATAGTATTCTGGGTATAAGAATTGTGTTTTGGAAACGTGGGGGAATCCCACGACTGATTGTACTCATTTTATTTTATGTTTAAAAACACGGGAAAGAATAAAAATGAAGAAAATTAATTATATATGATTGACTTTATATTTTATCAATGCCAAAAAAGTAGTATAAATGATTTTTCTGATAAATTTATTGAAGATGTGTTGATGCACCATAATCCATGTCCCAATGAAAAGTGGATACATGGCCAAACCAGATGGGTAAAAATTTTTCCACCTGGGGAAAAGTTGGCAATACTTGGATGTGATAAAATTGTTACTTTTAATATTATCTTATTTACCTGAAAAATAAAAGAACATAGATAAATACATTTATCTAGATAAATATTTTCCAATAAACACTTATCTAGGTAAGTACATTTATATGAATAAATAACTTACCAAAAAACAGATAGGGACTTTATATCAAATTTCAACTTTGCCGATTCCCATCTAATACTAATTAAATTGATAGGAGGTTGCCACAAATTCAAAGTTCATCCAGTCATCACCAATCACCATCCCTTTGTTGTCAAACCAAGCAGAAACAACTATTATTTTCTTTATACCTATTAGGGGGTGTTTTTTTTTTGTTTTTTTTTTCTGGATTTTGAGAGGGGGGAAGTTGGTCAATGGGATTTTGACTCCCATTCACCAAGAAACCCATGTTCTTTTTTCAGATTTATGTAGGGGCCAAACAAGGGCAGAGCCAAGTATATTGACGGGGTCCTTGACCTAAAATGTAGGATCACTCTCTAATGCTCCTCCAACTCCCAAAATTAAAATGTTTTGTATATATATATATATATAATAGACCCAAACCTTTTCACCCCATTTTCCTATACACCCTACCCCTTCTACTCATCTTATTTTCTTGTTTAACTTAGCCCCTCTAAGAGAAATTTCCTGGCTCCGCCACTAGGGGCTAAGGAAAGTTTATTTTCTCGGGTATACCCATCTCCTAGGTGGGTAAATAACTTTTCCACTTTGGGGGAAAAAAGTGTCATTATTTAAATAGAACAAAAATATCCCTTTTAATAATGGATTTTTATGGCCAAATGATTATTACCTTACTTATACAGGAAATAAAAGAACATGGATAAATGCACTGATAAATCTTTCTTAAAAAATACTTACGATAAATACATTTACCCCAATAAAGAATTTACCAAAAAAAATGGGGTGTTAATGTTATTATCTTTATTAGCATTTTTTATTAACCTTAATTCTTTATATCAGACATCAGCTCAGCACCTCGACTGCTTGAAAGACCTGCAATCAAAAGTAGCCAAGCTCGAACTTCCGAGCTTTTGACTTGAACCGAACTTGAGCTCAAGTCTCTAATTCCAATCGAGCTCGAGCCTGATAGTTTATGAGCGAGCCCCTGCAATACAGGGCCCCCTCCGCTAATATATATATGAAAGGAGATCGAATTTCGCCCTAACACTATTCTCACAACGCTCACAAAACTGTGTCATATGCATTTTAGAAGTGATGAAATGATGTTAATGGCATCATTACCGTCATCTACTACTAATAAGTGATGAGGGGTTATTTGACCTTCCAATGGCATCATGGCATATGGCTCCACAAAACTGTCAGTGTAAGACTTTGGGAGCACGACAAACACATCGCATCTGTTGTGAACTCCTCGGCTCCACTTCGGCAGGTTGGAATATAGATACATCGGCCGATGTTAGATCAGTGTAAGAGGTGACACCGATCCTTAGCCCTACCTCGGCAGGTCGGACTACAGATAGGTCGGCCGATGTCAGGTCTGCATAAGAGGCGACCTGCCTCCGCCGACCTAGTAAAGATTTAGTTAGCGGTCTATGTGACATGACGAGCGACCTCCGACTTCCCCAAGATCACAACACCACATAGACGGAGCTAACTACCGCCCCGCCCATTTTGAGCGCGATCGGATAGGCACTGCCCACATATGCAAAGCCCATCTCTAGGCATGAAACCACTTTCAAACCAGACGGGCCAAAGATCCCAGGTGCATTTCATGGAGCTCATGACTATTAGCCTATATAAAGGCACCCCCTTCCTCAAAAAATGTACACAGAACTCAGCACTAATAGCTCTCTTGCTCTCAAGCTTTTCAATTCTCACAACTCATCATTAACTTAAGCATCGGAGTGCCCACCACAGGTAAAGCAACCCGAACACTCGGATCTCTCTCTTCTTGCAGCTCGACCAAGCAACCTACTCAATCCGACGTCCGGATTGTCTGCCAATAGGGAGCACCAAATCATGCAACAATAAGAATATCAAATATTATTTAATAATATTAAAAAATATTATTTACTAATAATTATTAGGGTGAACCTCTTAAACTACCCCTATTGAAATTGGCATGCAGTACCCTTAATGTTTAGTTATTATATTGCAGTACCCTTAAGTTTTTTTACAATTGTTATTGTAGCAAGTGGTAACGGAAGGAAGTGAAATGTCAAATTTACCCTTCACTATTTATCAAAATTTCAAAATAAAACCCATGAATCTTGCATTGTTGGTGTTGCTGGTGTTATAACTTTCTTGGTTTGGTTCGGTTGCCTCGGAACCTCCGACAACAGCAACCGCAGGGATCTTATTTTGTATCATAGCTACTATATCGGATTCTGACACCATAACCTCTTCTTTGAGACATCATTCTCTGTTTCTTCTCCAACCTTCTACTTGAATTCTGCCAACTGTTACACACACCTAACAAAACGAGCAACAAAATACTCAATTATTCAAGTGAAATTCGACAAATTGTGTTAACACAGACATATTACTACATACAACCAGTAATCCGTTGATTCATTCTACCGCTGGAGAGTATTGTAATATCGGGCTGGGCATATGATGAAATCACTTGCTGGCTTAAGACTCAATTGCAAGGGCTGGAAAACAGAAGATAGCTGCAACTAAAGGACATAACCGGTGGGCACAAAAGATAACTGCAAGGGAAGTCGGAAATATTAGACTTCCGTTGTAAGAACTCAACGAAATAAAACAGGCAACCCAACACAAATATCTTTCGAAGGGTGATGGAGGTCAGAATGATTTTGAAGACTAACTTGGCAATTCTCCAATACTTGTAAATTGTGCCACCGTTTGTAGTTGAATTAGCAGGGATGGCGAGGTACTGCTCCAGCTAGTTGCTACTACACACCACCAAAGCTCCATCTTTCTCCAAAACCTGATCATCATGACATGTTCCCTGAGAAGACAGATGAGATAAATAGCCTCTTGCAGCACCTGGACTTCACCTTGTCTCAAAGCTTTAGCGTCACCCCTTCCAAGCTAATTATAGAGACCAACAAGGGGAAGAAGAAGAAGATAGAGGGAAAGTTCAATGTTGGTGGTGGTGCTTTGTTTCCAAGTTAATTACAGAAACCAATAAGGGGAAGAAGAAGATAGAGGGATAGGTGGAGAGAGAGAAAGAGAAAAAAAGAGAGATGATCGGAGGTGAAGGATGGGCAAAGGTGGAGGTGTCGCTTTCTATAATTTCTTACCTTTTGGTTTAGAGACAAAGGGTCGGAGCAAGGGTGGAGGTGCCGGTTGGAGAAAGGGTCTGTAAATCCTTAAAAAGAGTCAGAGCAAGGGTGGAGGCGTTTTTCGATTAACAGTATGAATCGTTGGAGTCGGGTTCAGCTCCGCCACCGTCGTCTACATCGACCCCCTCCAGCATTGGCACCTTCGTGGAAAGATGGTTGGTAAGTTGGAGATTGTTTGAAGGACTTGGGTGATAAGTATCAGCAGCAGAGAGCGATGGCGAAGCCCTTCATTACCAGCTCTCTCAGCGGCTTGATCTTCACCATAGGAAGAAATGCCGCAATGCCTTCGGCAAAAAGATATAGGAACAGTAACTGAATCATCTTTGTGAGTAATGAAGTTCAATTGTCGTTGTAGTAGATCTAAGCGGTTCTGAACAGATCTGGTGGAGCAGTAGTAGATGTAGATCTGGATTCTTTTTGGGAAAGCATAGCATATGATCCCGTTAGCTCCCGATCTCACTCGACGGACTCGCTGATTCGGAAACTTTTCTTAGTGAACTTTTCTTCGGAAACTCTCCCATAAAACTCTTTTTTTAGTGATTTGTTCAGTGTTTTCGACAATAAAATCACCGTTGCCGCTGCAAGCCTGCAATTTGCAACGGTGATTTCTTCCTCCACCCCTTCTCTTCGTTCTCCCTCTCCACCTCACCTCTTCGCATATTAAGAATTTGTCGGAAAACCAGCCCAACTGAGATAACCCTCTTACACAAATTATTTTAAAATGATTACCAATCACCCTGCTGGAAAATCGCTGATTCCAACAGCGACGGTGAACAACAAACGTATTTTAAGAATTTTAAAATATATTACCACTAAGTGATGTCCCATGTGAATAGAGTGTGATGAAAAATTAACGACAATGGAGGTTTTAGCCAACTACTAGAAAACTTAAGAATAGCAAGACAATAGTCAATAGCTAAACAGTAAGGTACCGTGTGTCAATTTTATAAACAGTAGTAGTGTACGAGATTTACCCTAATTATTATTATTCTTAAATTTTTATGATTACTTAAATAATAAATAATATTATGTTTTATTTAAACAAATAATAATATTGTCATAATATTTACTTACTAAACTTAATAATAATGATTATAAAATGTTTAAATTAGTAACATTATTAAATATTTATTATTAATTCAATAATGAATAATATTATTTTTATATAAATAAATAATATTATTATTTAAATAATAACCCATTATTTATTTCAACAAATTATAATATTTGTTTATTAATAATATAGTATTTTTATTTAACATTATTTTTATTATTTGTAATATTTTCAAACAGTCTACTTCTATTAATAAAATAGTAAACTTACAGTTTCAGAAGTTGGAGAATTGCTTCAACTCAAACGATTTTATTTTTTTCAGAATCTCTAAAAACGCAAAACATCAATTCCATTTCTTTTTAGATTTCAGACCCAAATAGTTCATTTTTGACTATTTATCAAATCTAACAATAATTGTCCTCCTTATATTGATTGCAAACCTCTCCGTATAAAAGAGATCCTGTGGGACGACTACCTTAAGGTCACAACGTCCCCAAAATTGGCTGTTCCATTCAAAACTTGATGCCCCAATGATTAATATGATATTGTAGTCGTAGCTACTTCCTTGTTTTGCAGAATAATTAAAAAAAAAAAGAAAAAAATACATTTTTTGCCAATTAAGAAAAAACAAAAAAGGGCATTTCCTTGTTTTGTTTTGATCTGTTGGAAAGAACTCAAAGGATAAAACTAGCTTTTGATCATTGATTGACCATTTGGGTTTCCATGATTAGGTAGAAACATATTACATTCACACTATAATCATTTTAAATCAACTCTGCACTGAACTGTAACACTCATTTGCAGTTATGAGATGAGCTGCACCTGGTAGTTGGAACCTGTATTTCTTTCGAAACCACAACCTACAACCTTGACTAACACACACACTCGGTCACCAAAAAAAGTCCATAACAAAGGTACGTAGCTCAAGTAGGATGCATGAATAAAAACCCTCTGTAAATTTTTCTATTATCGCTTCTTTTGAAAATATACAGTCCCTTTAAATCACCTTGAAAGGGAATGAAAAAATTGTACCATAAATTAAATGCTACTTCAGAAGAAAATAAGGATTGAAACCTTCCCATGTGAATGTGAATTCACTGTAGGATTTGGGACCTGAATTGCCCATAGCAACACCAAGCATTTTCTCATGGGATTGAATCAGAAACAGATACAGGTTAGAAATTAAAGGGTTCCTAAGGAATGGTCTAATTTTTTCTCCAAGTTCAACAAGGTTTGGAAGTAGAGGATCACCAACCTCAAATTCTCCACCATAGAGGCACCATGAGAGGGCATAAAAGCCAAGCATATTTGCATATATTGGTATAAACGAGTCCTTGTGGTTTCCCACTCCACCTATCCAATCAATTCCACCCTCTATTGGAAGATAGTCACTAGAACATGATATCAACTGATGGTAAAATCTCATTCTCCAATTCTGCAAGAAATTCCTAACCTCATGTTTGTACGATGGGTCACCTACCATAAACACTGGAAGCTTCTCCAAATGGAAACAACAAAGTTGGCAAATCAACAACTTCTCTTCGTGGTGGTTATCGATTTCCTTATCAAATATCCTTCTAACCAGATCTCCTCTGGCTACTGTGCAGCTTCCAATGTCCATAACCCATCGTGAAAGATAGTCAAAGTATTGAAACCAGTGACCAAATGCTGAAGACAGAAAATCAAAACTTGATTCAATCACTTTCTCTACTTGGGTAGGAACAAAACCAGTTTGATGACTTTTTCCAGATTCCTTGGGAGTAAAACATTTCTGGACATCAAAGGCTAACCTCTGTCTAAGCCCGACATCTTCATCCTCCAGCAGCCTGATACATGTGAACCACAAATCTAGTAGGGTGCGACCATAAGTGTTTACAGCTTCTGACGGATCAAAGCAAGCATGATTTTCTTCGGAAGGGATTTGGGTGTTGGAGATGAAAGAACTTATACAACTAGCTTCTTCCAGTAATCCAGATGCTACAATGGATTCTGCAGCTGCCTTCCGCATGTTGACAGGCTCAGATGAGGCACTATATTGCTTGATTAAGTCAATAAAAAATCTGATGCATCTGTAGATGTGGTTCCAACTGTCTGATTGGTCAAGATTGCTAGGATCAAAGATTTTCTTTCCCCCTAAATCAGAAAAAACAGAGGTCATAAATAAACATGAAAACCGTTTTGCACATATCCCCATGCAACGCATTAGTGCCTCCCGAGTTTTTGTGTGAGTTGCAACCTTGTTCAACAATATTAACTTATTCCAGAACTCAAACAAGGAAGCAAAATCCATCACGCCAACATAAACGGACTCCACATATTGATGCTTTCCTGATTTTTCAAACTGAATCAAGTTCCAGAGGAAAAGGATCCTCAGCAAGTAACAAGTGCATCTAGGGTTCTCCTCTCTATCTAATAGTTGCATCATGGTTGGCTGTAGACTAGTCTTAGCCCAGTGGTAGATGATGTGAATTCCACTTCCAGATAGATCATTATCCCCACTAGATGCTGTTGATTTCAGGAACAAAAGAAGCCACTTCAATGATGCAAGACGAACTTCATATAATGCATCAGATATTGAAAGGATTAACCTTTCCTGCAGTTCAGCAATAGCAGGCTCAGTTTCAGGCACCTTAAACAAATCCAAAGCAGGATGGGAAAATATATGAGGCATCTGAAAATCTTCTTCAGGTGCTTCATTAGATGCTTGAAACACACAATTGAAATATGAAGTGGATGCTTGCTTGTGGAGTTCTGTCTTTGTTGGGTCATAAAATGGGACCATTTGAGAAACATCTGCATTTAAGCATATCAAAGAAAGTTCTAAGAGGGTATTGCAAATGGAACCTTCATGTTTTCTTATCCCACATCTTCTCGCAATACTGAGCATGTGATCCAAAGCTTGCAAATATGAGCTGTTAAGGATGGGGCAAGGACACAACTTAGGGCTGCCAATCCATGAAGAAGTCTTAAGTAGCTCAATCAAGTCCCCAAGAATCTCTTCTTTCTTAGAGACATCTGTCAAGTTCCTGCAGTTGTTATCCAACAGAGAGCCTAACTGCAATAGCATTCCATGAATAGAATTAAATGAAGTAACATGGGTATGATAGCCTCCATTGGTTGAGCTAGATGAAGCAGATCTGCTACTCGTGCCATTTCTATTATGTGGCAATTCGTGGGCAATATTTATCAGAACACTGGGTAGTTTCTCATTAGATACCAGGCCTGTTAAAGCTCTTGATGCAAGAACACGAACCCGGAGGTTACTTTGTGTTGAACACTTCCTGATGAAAGGCATGAATAGGAAGGGATCCAGGCCATCTTCAGTTTCACTACTGATTGTAGAAGGCTTAAGTCGAGATAAAAGAATTAGCATGGGGCACAAGCTTGGGTGCACAACCTTTGCCATATTGGATTCAGAACAAGACCCATCTCCAAGAAACTCTGTTGCAACTTTTAATTCACTGAAGAAAAAAGGGTGCAGTATTGGATACCTTGAGGCAAGAAAATCTCTATTAGTTGATGCTTAGGAGAAGATTTTGACATAATCAAAGACATGTATCAAGCACTCATGATACCTGGAGCATCTTAAGCCATTACACTTCGGTTGGTTGGTTAGAAAAGGACATGTATAAGAAAAGCTTTATCTTACTTAACTACTTTTGTTTTCTTAAAATTTACTAGGGAAGCCTTATTTTCCAATAAAAAAAAGAACTTGATATGTTCTGTCTACTTTTTTAGCCATGAAACGTTCTCTTAGACATTTTTCTTCATAACCAAGCAGAGATGAAATTCCTTTAAACGTTTACAAGCATTGTTCTTATAACTCAAGTTCTCTAAACAACCAAAGATTAAACTCAAAAAAATCAATTCACTTGTGCAGGTAGAAACATTCATTTCTCCCCAACATGCAAGAAACTAAAGAACAAGCACTGCTAACGTGAGGTTGATGCATGTTGTAGATATGATCATATTGAAAAACAGTACTTAGAGAGGATTGAACAATATAGGGGACAGGAAAACATTGAAATATACATTAAGTAAAATAAACCAAGTAACCGCTGTTTGTACTTCAAACGCCTAATGTAAAACATGATTAGCTCAGCAAAACATGAATCCAACACATTAAATGATTCCAGTTTTATGCATCTTGAGTGGACTTGTTATGTATAGTCCTTAGCTAAAAAAATATCAAATAGAAAAACTTTATCCATGAAAAGAAAAAAAATAAGAGCATGACTGCATAAAGGTATACTCAAAACACCAATCTATATAGTAGATCAAACATTAATGTTGACAGACATGAGACAACTAACTACAGAACTATTAATTCATAGAATGTTGTAGAGAGACTGGGCCGAATAGGCCCTAGTCCTTTAGTGTCATTCTTATTAGTTCCTTCTTGTTATGTTTTCTTATTGGGCCTTCTTTCTTTATGGGCCTTTTAGCTTCTGTTTTGTTTTTAAGTGTATTGCTGATGTGGACGCCTACTTAAGGGCCTCGTAAATTATGTAACTTAAGTAAGTTTAATAAAAAGATTAGAGTAGAGGAAAGAGGAGATTATCGAACTCCTCCCTTCTTCTCCACTTTTCCTTCTTCTTGCTGTCTTCCTCTTCTTCCTTCCTTCTTTCTGCTCTAATCTAAATATTTCTGCTAATTTTATTGGTCTGAATCGCATCTAATGTAATGTGTCAGACAGAATAGTACACCGGGTGGAATAAAGATATACTCAACCCTTAAAGAATATAAAGCCAAAAAACAATGAGAAAAGACATTGTTTATCCATAATATAAATTTCTGCATCAACATTCAATCATTCTAAAGCAATGAAATCAATTATACAGTTCCAAATAGGAAGTAATCAAATTCATTCATTTTCTAGATAAAATGATTTTAAATAGAAATTAATCATATTCATTCATTTCCCAATTACCAAATACCAGGTAGTTGCAATAGACATATCTTTTCTTACTCTTACAGAAAATAATTTGCAGTGAAGAAACAGAAAGATAGAGAAAGCAACCATACCTGTGGAAAAATTCAAGCCCAGTTAAAGCACGTCGTGCTGATTCACGTTTTTGTACATTTAGGAATCCAATCATGCGACGGACCAATGCAGTATATGCAAGGCAAGCACTATTTCGAACCTCCCAATAAGGAGAAGAGAATGAACGTATTGCAATGATCAAAGCCTCAGCACAGAAACCTGATGTATCTGTTGCTAGATTGGTATCATTGAAAGAAGCTCTAAGGACATTAAATGCATGCACTGTAGGAATGACACCCTCATCTCGTATTTTTGAGTTCTTTTGATTCAAATCCACATGTGTTGGTTGAGCACACAAAGGTTCTTGGTTTTCTTGAGACAAATGTGTATACAAGTCACCATTCTGGTTATTAGGTTGAGTTGGAATGGGAAATGACATGTTAGCAACATCTATTAGCCATCGCAGTGCCCGTGGCAGGAGTTTCTTTGGTGTTCCTTCTGGCTCTGACAGAAAAAGAGCAATGAATGCAGCAGGAATACCAGCGCTTCTTCTTAACAAGTCATCCACTGTTTGTCCCTTCGCCACAGTTCTTTCCATAAGTTGTTCCATCCAAGACTCAGTCATTTTACAAAGTCTGGGGAAAAGAAAGTCAACAAAGTTTTATGCAACATTGACAGATACTTTCAAGATGATTAAGACAAAATGCAAATTTGAAAACTTCAGAAATTTAAGGAATACCACCTATTATTTAAACAAAAACTGGGAACCATCTGTTATCACCAGGAACCAACATGTATTAAAAGTAGCAATATGCAAAGAAGTAAAACACCAAAATATTTTGGCTCCTTTTGCTCTGGTCCCAAAAATAATGGGGGTTCTTTTTATTGTTCTAGGATCAACCTTGTCCTTAACGAGGTTACATATGCACATGAAAATTACTCTAACAATAAGATCAGAAAACAAGAGGAAAGATATTGAAGAGATACACAAGAGAATCCATCTTATGGACTATATAGGAAGAACGAAATATGACAATTTTCACAAATAAATCCAATTCTAAAGGGAACCTAATAGACTTATAGACTTGACAAAAAACAGACCCATTGGATAGAAGAACTTTCATGTTTCACTATTGATTTGGAAGCAGCAGCATCTTCAACAAGGGACAGGGATGTGGTATCAATGACAGCCCTGCCACATATTTGAATTAATCTTAACTTTGATGACAGTAGTTTGGGTAATCCAGGTGAATAGGGTGCAGGAGGTGTCTTCAGAGACTACAGGGGAGCCATTCTTTTGGCCATCTTAAGCCCAATAAATGTAGAGAACTCTATAAGAGCAGAACTCCAACCAGTGCTTGATATGGGCTCTGGTAGCAAGGACTTAGAGTTCAGGAATCTGCTCGTAGAAGTGGATTCACAAACAAAGGTTGGTTGAAAGGAGAGCAGCATAGGCTGGTTAACAAAAGATAAACAGATATAAACTTAAGTACTCAACCTGCATATATTAACTGTATGTTTTCCTTTTAAATAAGCACAAACCAGCTATTCATCAAAAAATAGGAACAATGCTGAATTTTTATAAAAGTATTAACCAACAAACAAAAAATTTATGATAGCATAAGCTTCTCTATATTTTAAACCAATCTGCACTAAGTCAATAGATTAAGGACCATTTGATTTGACAACAGCTGAAGTGGTTAAAATGAATTGCTTATTGTTTTGTCTTGTAGTGAATAAGTTATTAAGGAGGCTGTAAACTCCTTAACAGCTGAAGCTGAAACTGCATTGAATGGTATGCTCTCTAATACTTTCTTATTAAATTACTTTATCAACTAAAAGACAAAGCAATAAGTAATTCAGTTCAGCCACATCAGCTGTTATCAGATGGCCCTTAAACTGATAATTAATACAGAACTTGCAGCTGCTAATAACAGATTAATGGCCAATAATGTTGGCATCAACTGGAAGGCCTGATTGCGTTACTTTATGGAATAAGATACAGAAGGTCACTCAGCATCACAAATCTCCAAGTAGAAGGTGATCCAAGGACTATAAGAACGTGGATAAAATAACAAACCTGGCTCGTGGTGGTTTAGACAAAATATGAAGGAGATCAGGCAGTTTCCAAGAGTTCTGAATAGAAGATTAACTTGGATTCAGAGATTGGCAAGTGGTTTAAGCGCTTAGTTGATTCTCTTCCCAGACTAGGGATAAATAGGGAGCAAATCTTTTGGGGAACAAGTGATAATTTGGCATCAATGTGTGGAGATGATCAATCTATAGAGCTGTGACTGATGAGCCCTAGAAATTGTGTCAGAAAAATGATTATTGGACACAAATCACATGTCCATGGAAAAATATGCACAAACATCATATTCTTCTACCTTTTTAATCAATAACTTCATTTTTTTGGGTGATAGAAGGTAAAGTATTTCATTAGAATGATAAAACATAACATATACAAAATCCTGCACAATAAGGCATTGGGCAGGGCAAGCATTTTCTTTCTACATCCCAATAACCCATTTCAATCATCTACATACAAAAAGACAAATGAAATCAAAAAAAGAGTTATATGGTATATTCTTGAGAAGCCTGTGTGCTGCCTCCCAAGAGTATATTCTTCCCCAAAAACCTTTTAATATTGTGTCTACTGTATGAATTTGTTTTCAAAAAGACTCCTATTTCTCTCTGTCTATATTGACCACAGCACTGCTGCTGGCATTACTCCCATAAAATCTTTTCTTTCCTAGACAAACCTGTCAGATTCCAGCTCCATGATAATGCCAACAGATCTTTTGGAAAATAAAACTATACTCCAAACAGCCTCAATGACTTCAAACACAGCTCCCTTGCAAACTTGCAGTGCATGAATTGATGTTCCACCCCCTCAGAGTTTTCCCCACACATTACAAATCTGCTAGGTTCCACCATCATCCCTCTCTTCGACAGGTTTTCAGCTGTTAAAAACTTCCCCGACATTGCCACCCACATAAAAAAGGCTTCTTTGAGAGGAGCTACCAATAACCAAACCCTGCTCTCAGGAACCCACCCCCCCCCCCCTTTCATTGCACAGTCTGTTATAAAAAGACTTTACTGTGAAAGTGCCTGATCTCTCCCCCACCCAAATTCTTCTATCACTTATTAATCTATGCACCCCGACTGTACTAAAATTTTGCATTAATTCCACCCATTGTTCAATTTCCCAGTCATTTAAATTCCTTCTAAAAGTGGGGCACCATTCTCCTACCCCTCCATGTGAAAATATCTCCGAGACAAGCACTCCTTATTAATTGCAATTTCAAACAAAGTTGGAAATATATCTTCGAGAGGGCAATCTCCAAACCACACATCTTGCCAGATGATCCTTGTCCCATCTCTCCTACTTCCAACTTAATTCCTTGCTTGAATTCCCTTGCTGATTTCTGTAACCCCCCCCCCCCCTCCACACTGCACATCCATATGGCAAACTGGATTCTCCCAGCTCCCAATTAGAATTTCTTGACCCATATTTGCCATTATTATTCTTCTCCACTGACTTGTGGGCTGTTCATTCCATCTCTTATACCACTTGCCTAAACAAGCCACATTAAATTTTCTAATTCTTATCCCTAAACCCCCTGCCTTTCTTGGCCTACAAACTTTGCTCCACTTGACTAAATGAAACTTGAACTCCTCTTTCCACACCTTCCATAAAAAGTCTCCCATTTTCTTTTACAATAACTTGGCTACACTAGCCAGGATGGATAAAAGAGATAACAAATCAGTACGAAGTGAAGACAGAACACTTTTCATTAGTATTAATTTTCCACCCTTTTACAAATATCTTGGCTTCCAAGAGGCTAACTTCTCAATCCTTTCCACCACTGGCCCCCAAATCTTCCTAGATATGCATCACTCTCCAAGTGCCATCTCTTTTTTTTTTTTTTTGATAAATAAGCATCCCTTTTTTTGATAAATAACATCCCTAAATATTTAGTCAGCAGTTTTCCAAATTTTACATTCCACCGAATCCACCAAAAAATCTATGTTAGCTCCATCAGCCACCGCTATTATCTCACTTTTGTGCATATTAATCTCTAGCCTGGAGACCACTTCGAACCAAATAAGAACCATTCTAATAATCTCCATCTGTTCTTCGGATGCATTGGCAAAGAAAAGTGTATCATCCACTTACTACAAAATTTTATTACTGATCAAAAGAGCAAAGAGAAGTACAAAAGTGCAGATTGATGTAGAGATAAGGTGTCTTTTTTTATAAGTAGAGGTAAGGTGTCTTATCTACCCATACTCTCTTCCCCTTCACCCCACCCTTTTTCACTTTTTTTTTTCAACTGTGCCCAAAATATTTGGTCTCTCCCCACCCCTTGTTTTGCTAAGGAGTCAGCCATGCTGTTGGCTGACTGATGCATCCATTGCAATTTTACATCTGTATCCCTCATCAACTACTTAAATTTTTTCATTTCAGTCATAGATCCACAAAGCATATTCTTTTCTCTCCATAGACTGAACTATTCTTTTCCCTTTTCTGATAATTAACAAATTCAAAACCTTTGTAATTATACATTTTTTTATCAATAATTATACAAACATTATCAACACTGTGTAGGTAGGGAGTAACCCCCTTTTGTCTACAACTGCTTTTTTTATCAGTGCTTTTGTCTACAGCTATCCTTTTATCTTTATTATCAATATTAAACTCAACAATTCCCAACAAATCAAATAATTCAACAATAACAAAAACCCAGAGTTGAAGAATCCTATATTACATATAAAATACACCAACCTAGATACATATTCTATTTCCAATCAATTTCTAAATCCAACTACAATATATTCCTAATAAAAGAATACAATCCCCCTTCGTAAATTCCTAATTGAAATAAGGACTAGAAATCCCACTTATGACTTATTGTATTTAATGTCTTCAAAAGGGTTGATCAAGAAAAGCAAGGTTCTGTGGACCTCCATACCCCTGGCAGTCATATGGTTGATATGACTAAAAACTATAAAGAAACACCCGTTTTTTAGCAGAAAAAAGAAATAAGTAGAAGCAATTATCAACATTACAGTCAGAGTCAACTCCCTCTGTTCATGGCTTCACAGCCCACAGACTAGTCAAAGATGTTCCTAGCCATGATTTGTTTGTTATTTTATTACTCCTTGAAGTCACAGTTCTTGTTTTGTTTAAGTGTTTATTTTGTACAGAAACTCTTTGGAGTTTGGACATAGGTCACATTGTAAATATTTCTGATTATTCTCGTCATTAAAATGATATTTTACCTTTTAAAAAAGAAGAAGAAGAAGAAGAAGAAGATGATGATGATGATGATGATGAAGAAACTAGCAAGCCAACATTCCAGGTTCAACACAACCCTGAGTTCTAGTCCTACAATAAAACTAAGAGAAACTTCTAACTCTTTAAGGGCTTCAACCTCTCCAACATATTCAAGAAAGTTCAAATTCACCAATTCCTATATCGTCAACATCACTCCCCTCAGCCTTAAATTCAGAATAGTTCATGCTCATGAGTCATGAACAAACTTATTGCACAAAGATACACATTTTGTTTTACTTTTTTTGGTTTTGATCAGCACATGCATTTATTGCTCTGTATTCTACAATCTAGATGAAATAATGTTCTGACCTCCATGCCCATATAGCTGAAAAATTCTAACCCAGTTTTCTAGCAAAACAAGGGAAAGCAATGGAAAGATTATTGCAAGCAGACAACATATAAGGATATAACTGTCAAAAAATTTGAGGGAATTTGAACATGTTCTGTCACACAATGCCTCTCATTCATTAATCATACTCTTCATTTTAACCAGCATTTTACTACAATGCCTTATATAATGCATTTTTGACCATTATTGCGTCTTGGACAGATAATAACTGGGGGCTTCTGGTAAATCACTGATTCCAACAAAAATAAATATAAAATTGGATATGCATCTAAAGCAACAAAAATGTACTGTAACTTAATTTTGAGCACAATGAATAGCACAATACTCCCAAAAAAATAAACATATAATAAGCTAATAACAGCCATAGTAAACCCTATCTGCCTGTGTTCAAACACTACATAAAGATTGAATTGCATATGGAAATAAATTGAAATTAGCACCTCAACCACCAAGTGATGCTCAAAACTGTTTAAACTTAAGAATGCAAAAACATATTTCTTCCCTGTTTTGGCCAAATGAACACAATTAATGGAATTGAATAATGGTAGGATATATATACCTGATGAAGGAAGATTTGGCCCGACCTCGTAATCACTCAACACGTGGCAAAGGCAAACAGCTCGGCACAACAGCGCACACAGGGCGCAAGCACCAAAGGGAGGAAACCAGCAGTCCGAACTCCCTACTAGGAGCCTGAACTCCCTACGAGGAGCTCGATCTCCCTACTAAGAGCCCGATCTCCCTACTAAGAGCCCGAAACTCCCTACGAGGAGCCCAAACTCTCCTTTCAGCCCCGAGCCACACAAGGCAATGACCCGAACTGGCCCGCCTCATGGCAGTTCGGAACACTCCCCTATCCGAACTCAAGACCACCTCGCTCGCCACTCCAGCACTTCGCCTCCAGAACGCCGAACTGACCAAACGTACCATACCTGACACCGAGGAGGTTCATATCCAAGGGCGGCGCACCTGACTAACTTGGGATCTGACGCTTGACAGCCGCACTTCAACGGTCACCTGCCACTGTCATCGCCAGTCGCAGAGACGACCCCGACAAAAGGGAGCAGTGGCGGTTCTGTCCAGCAGAGGGGATGACACCCGAACTAGCAGGAACCCAGAGGCAATCATACCCGACCTGACAGAAGCTTAGGAGTGAGTGCACGAGGTGGCTATAAAAGGCTCCCTACCCCCCAAGAACAAGGTACGTGAACTTTGCGCCATCTGGTTTTATCTTGTCTAAGAATTCTAACTTGAGCTTCGGAGCATTCATATCGGGTTCCCCCCAGAGCTTCCTCATCTTCTCTGTTTCAGGCTCCCTGTAGCTCCGTTCAGAGGCAAGGTCGTTGACAGCTAGGACCAGTCGGGTTGCGCACCATCAATTGGCGCCGTCTGTGGGAACGCTTCTAAAAGCCTCCCTCTAAACTCTCATAACCTCTTTTCTCCAAAAACCCCAACACTCATGGCTTCTTCCAGCAACGCCGGACGTGGCACGGAGACAAACACCACCGGGGAACAACTTCAAGTCCCCGTGGTATGCGTCGGACAGTTCACCATCCCCCTTTCGGTGGATGGGATCCCCAGCTTGAATGCGCCACAAGCAGTGGCACCCGTAAACCTTCCTGCCAAGAGCATCCCCTTTCCTCTCCCTATCGAGACAACCTTTACTGAACCAACTGCTGTCCCCCTGGCAACCAGCCAAAACCGGTTGGACGACCTGATGCAATGCATGCGGGCAATGCAAGCCCAAATGCAACAATTCCAGCAACACCAGCTCCAGCAGCACCAAGTACTGCACAACATCTCCCAGTATCACTATCAACAGCAGTTTCCCCCAACTGCCGCTGAACCAACCACTACTTCCACCTCGGCACCCTGCTCCGGAGCCAGTTAAGGCCTCCCCACAGGATGGACGCCCCCACCAGGGAAAAGCCTCCCGGCCCCAGAACCCCCCTAACAGCAGGCCTCGTCCCCAGGCCGAAGAGAGAGAAAAATCACCCCCGCCTCGCAGCTCGCAGCTCGCAGGCGGGTCAGGAACCTCGCCCGCAAGGCCAGCACCTCGGCACTCTAGGCCCGAGTTCCCGCTCACGGAGAACCGATTCAGCGTCCTGGCAGCAGACTACCAGCACTCCGGGCCCATTGGGCTCGGCAACACAGAGGCCAGCAGCGCCAGTACCAGGGCCACTCAACAACGAAGGCGCCGGCGAAGTCGCCGAACTGCCACCCGTGTCCTGCCCGAGCTCAGAGGTAAGGAAGAGACGAGCTCGGACGAGGTAAAAGCTGCCCCGATTCTCTCAGTTCCTTCTCCCCTCGCATCAAAACTCCTGGCGGTCCCCATGCCCAGAGATTTCAAGCTCCCAGTTTTGGACAAGTATGATGGGTCCTTCGACCCCAACGACCACGTTGATGCTTTCCAGTCCCAAATGCACCTCACCAGGGCCAGTGAATCGTGTATGTGCGTGGCCTTCACCACCACCTTCAGGGGGGTAGCCCGCACTTGGTACAGGAACCTGGCCCCCGGGTCGATAAGATGCTGGGCCCAGTTCATGCAGGTCTTCACTGCACACTTTGTCACCAGCAAGCGGTGCCCCAGAATAGAGGAAAGCATCTTCAGAGTAGTCCAGAGAGAAGGAGAATCCATCCGGGGCTACATCAAGCGGTTCAATGAAGCGTGTTTACAGATACCACGATTAGACCCCGCGGTGCAGCTCGCGGCGGCCAAGAGAGGAGCAACGCACAAAGAGTTCAAATGGCACATGGTAGCTAACCAGCCCGCAACCGTGGCCGAATTCCTCAAGCTCGCGGATAAGTTCATGAGAATAGAGGAAGAAATCAACCAACGGACCGAAAGCGGGAACGAGAAAAGAAAGAGGGAAGGCAAGCCCTCCAACCCAGTCAACAGAAAAAAGTCGGCCCGGAAGCCGAAGCCGAACCAGTCGTTCCGAGCTCCCTTAGCAGTTCGGACGGATTACACGCCGTTAAACACGAGGCGGACCGAGATCTTAATGACGATCAAGGACGCCCCATACGTAAAGTGGCCACCTTGCCTAAAGGGAAATCCGAACGAGAGAAATAAAAGTTTGTATAGTTTCCATAGAGACCACGGTCATAGTACCGAACAGTGTAATAATCTCCGGGACGAGATAGAGGGACTCATCCGTCGCGGATACTTAAGGAATTTTGTACAGCATGATAATAATAATAACAATAAGGCAGGTCGGCAAGGGGAGCACGGAAAGGATGCCCCCGAATCTAGCAATAGACCAGCCGAACCGTTGCAGCGACAGCCTCCGAAAGAGAGGCCAGTTCGGGGAACCATCCATGTAATTGTGGGAGGTTCGGTGGTAGTAGGGTGTACTTCGGCAGCGGCCCAGACGTCAGTTCGCGAAGTAGCCCAAGAGGAACAGAACCCCCAATGAGACCAAAGACTGAAGAGCCGATCTTCACGGAAGACGATGCGCGAGGGGTCCACTACCCCCACGATGACGCGCTTGTCATTAAACTAAGGATCAGCGACTTCGAGGTCAGGCGCGTACTCGTGGATTCGGGCAGCTCGGCGGACATCCTCTTCAAGTCAGCATTTGACCAGCTACAGTTACAGAAGAGCAAACTGAAGCCCGCAAACACTCCTCTGGTGGGTTTCAGCAGAGAGGAAGTCAGGCCCCTCGGAAAAATAACAGTACCTGTGGAAGTCGGCACATGGCCTTGTGCGATCAAACTCAACCATGATTTCCTGGTGGTCGCAACCCCTTCCCCATACAATGCCATAATAAGGCAGCCAATTACGCATATCCTGCGGGCAGTGGTCTCCACATACTATTTGGCAATGAAGTTCCCTACAGACTTCGGTGTGGGGGTAGCGCGGGGCGACCAGCTCGAGTCCCGCAAGTGTTATGTTGCCGCCCTGAAGGGAAAAACCAAGGTGGCCGACGACCTTGAACTGGAGCGACCTACGGAGCAAGGCAAGAAACGAGCTTCGCCCACAGAGGAAACGGTCGCAGTCCCGACTTCGGCTACATACCCAACTCGCACACTACAGATCGGTGCTTCCGTCGAGGAACCACTACAAACCGAACTGGTGAGTTTTTTACTTCAAAATTTAGATATTTTTGCCTGGTCCACGGCCGACATGCCCAGTATTAACCCCAGCCTAATAACTCACAAACTTAATACTGACCTTGTAGTCAGACCCGTTAGACAGAGGAAACGCAACTTAGCCCCAGAGCACTGGAGGACGGTTGACGAGGAGGTCGAAAAGCTCCTCGCAGCAGATTTCATAAGGGAAGTTCATTACCCGAGCTGGGTAGCCAACCCAGTGCTAGTGAAAAAGGCAAACGGCAAGTGGCGCATGTGCGTCGACTACACCGAGCTTGCCCGAAAGATTGCTTCCCCCTCCCCAGAATTGACCGCCTGATGGACGCGACCTCGGGACATGAGTTGTTAAGCTTCCTGGACGCCTACTCGGGCTACAACCAAATCAGGATGGACCAGTCCGATGAGGAAAAAACCATGGTCGTCAAGACGCAGTTTTCACAGGAATTAATACAAGACTTAGATTCTGTCTTCCAAATCCTGCGTCAATTTAGCATGAAACTGAACCCTAACAAATGTGTCTTCGGTGTCACCTCGGGCAAGTTCCTAGGGTACATTGTCAACCGGCGCGGTATTGAGGCCAACCCGGACAAGATAAAGGCCATCCTAGATATGAGACTACCCGGGAAAGTAAAAGAAGTTCAGAGGCTAAACGGCCGCATAGCCGCTCTAAGCCGCTTCATGTCCAAATCAGTAGACCGCTGCCTGCCCTTCTTCAAAGCAGTGAAAGGCAAAGGGTTCGAGTGGACCCGAGATTGCCAGCTCGCGTTCGACGAGCTAAAAAGCTACCTCGCTAGTGTACCAACCTTAGCCCGGCCCGAGGAGGGCGAGGTCTTAGAACTGTACCTCTCGGCAAGCGACGAGGTGGTCAGTTCGGTACTAATAAAAGTAGACCGGGTCCAACGACCCGTCTATTATGTTAGTAAAATTTTACAGGGAGCAGAGACAAGGTACCCGCAGATAGAAAAGCTAGCATACGCACTGGTGATAGCAGCTCGGAAACTCCGCCCGTACTTCCAGGCTCACACCGTCATCGTCCTGACTGACAAACCTCTGAGGCAAGTTTTACTCAAGCCCGAGGTTTCCGGTTGACTGACGAAATGGGCCATCGAACTCAGCGAGCACGACCTCCAGTACAAGCCAAGAACTACTATTAGGGCCCAAGCCTTGGCAGATTTTATCACCGAGTGCATGTTTAGCCTCGAAGCCCCTGAGCCGGTCGAGCCCGAGATCCCCAGTTCGGGCGAGCCCGAAGCACCCAAGCCAAAAGAGTCTGAACCCCATGAAGTAGCAGCCAGTGTAGCATCTCTCCTAGTTAGGCCAAACGCGAACTGGGATGATGAGCCCTGGATCCTTCACGTAGATGGCTCCTCGAACCAGCAGGGCAGCGGGGCCAGAATAGTGCTATGCGGCCCGAGCATAACGAAATTGGAATACGCACTACGCTTTGAGTTCGCGGCATCCAACAACGAGGCGGAGTACGAGGCACTGATAGCCGGGCTGAACCTAGCGCGCAATGTCGGAGCAAAGCACGTAGTTATCTATAGTGATTCCCAGCTCGTGGTCAACCAGGTTACGGGCGAATACGAAGCACGCGAGCTCACTATGATTGCATACTTGGCAAAAGTGAAGGAAGCTCTGCTCAACTTCTAGTCACACTTCATCAGGCAAATCCCGAGATCAGAGAACACTGAGGCCGACGCCTTGTCCCGGTTAGCCAACACGAGTCACAACACCATGAGAACCGTGTACATAGAGGACTTACCTCGGCCCAACATTCTCGATGGGGCAGAAGAGGTCGCTCCCGTCCTTGAAGCAGAGCCGAGCTGGATCGACCCACTCGCAGGCTTCTTGCTAGATGGAACCCTCCCTGCGGACCGCAATGCAGCCAAGAGAGTGCAGCGCCAGGCAGCCAAATACGTCATAATAGACGAACGGTTGTACCGACGATCCTACACGCTCCCCTACCTGCGTTGCTTGCGACCTGCCGAAGCTGAGCTCGTACTCCGCGACACTCATGAAGGTCTGTGCGGCAGACACCTGGGGGGCAGAGCCCTCGCCCAAAAGGCACTTTGACAATGATACTACTGGCCAACGATGAAGGCAGAAGCCGTCAAGCTCGTCAGAAAATGCGACAAATGTCAGAAGCATGCCAATATCCACCATCAGCCTGCTGCCGACCTCAAGTACCTCACCAGTCCATGGCCCTTTGCACAATGGGGCATCAACCCCCTGGGGCCATTCCCGGCAGCAACAGGTGCGAGAAAGTTCCTAGTGGTGGCAGTAGATTACTTCACAAAGTGGATAGAAGTTGAACCTCTGGCAACAGTCACAGCCCGAAACATACAGAACTTCTTTTGGAAGAATATA
Organism: Nelumbo nucifera; assembly: GCF_055504915.1. Classification (NCBI taxonomy): domain Eukaryota; kingdom Viridiplantae; phylum Streptophyta; class Magnoliopsida; order Proteales; family Nelumbonaceae; genus Nelumbo; species Nelumbo nucifera. The sequence goes on along the minus strand of NC_142652.1, from coordinate 16,583,582 downwards.
GTATGTCGCTTCGGGCTACCTCGGGTACTGATCTCCGACAACGGCAAACAGTTTGAGGATATCAAGTTCCAAGAATGGTGCCAAAATATGGGAATTCATCAGAACTTCACATCGATCGCACACCCGCAGGCAAACGGTCAGACAGAAGTAATGAACAGAGCCATCCTCCGCGGACTGAAAGCACGACTAGACCGAGCTAAAGGGTTGTGGGCAGACGAACTACCAAGTGTTCTGTGGGCTCACCGAACTACAAAAAAAACCGCCACGGGAGAGACCCCCTTTAACCTCACCTACGGCACCGAAGCGGTAATCCCGGCGGAAATCAAAATACCTACACTGCGACTGGAAGCATATGACGATCAGACAAACGGAGACGAGTTACGCACCAACCTTGACCTACTGGATGAGGTAAGAGACCTCGCGCACATCCGAACAGCGGCCTACCAACAAAAAGTAGCTCGGTACTACAACGCCAGAGTAAAGAAGAGGAGCTTCTGCGTCGGCGACCTGGTTCTCCGTAAGATCATGGTACCCGAACCCAGCGCGGGCAAACTCGGACCAAATTGGGAAGGACCCTACAAAGTAAAGAAAGCACTCGGGGGGGCATACGAGCTTGAAACCTTAGAGGGTAAGCAAGTACCCCGAGCATGGAACATCGTCAACTTAAGGCGATACTACCTATAGACCACCAAGCAAAGTGGATAAAATCGCCACCAAAGCCTAAGGGCTAGAATGCCGAGCTAACGAAGGAACCTCAGCACAGGCAAGCAAAGAAAGCCAAAGGCAAAACGGAGACAACGAACTAATAGGGACATCAGCATCTCAAAGACCACCAAAACAGGCCGCGCGAGTACGGCAACCCGAGCAGGAAACAGATCGGACGTATGGTCAGTTCGGCAAATACGTTCAGTTCGGGAGAAAGAACAACCAACACTTAACCAAAAGAAAAGTCATTCCATTTCAAAGTAAGGTAGTACATTTCAAAAAAAAAAAAAAATTTACACGCCCGGAGCTACTTCTTCATTATCAGAAGGCACTTCAACGATACCCGAAGGCCTTGCCTCGCCCTCGAAATCTGGCTCACCATCAGCAGCATTGACCATCTCCAGAGTTATGCGCGAAGTGGATATGGCACTAATATCGAGCTCGGGGTACGTATTCCGGATCATCCACCGGCTTAGCTTGAAACCCCTTCGGTCCACCATCAGGTCGTCAAAGCTCGGCGAGGCGATGTACTCATCGACAACCTTTTTCTTGGCATCTTCAATACCTTGAGAAAAGATCTGTGTCCTCTCCCTAATGTCCTCCTGAAGGTATTCGACCTGATGCTGCAAATCCAGCCTCAGGTCCGCCATATGCTTCACTACGACTCCCATGGCCTCGGCATCTCTCTGAGACCTCGCCTGCCTGGCCTCTGTAGCACGAGAAGCCGCCTCAGCAGCTCGGGAAGCCGCCTCAGCAGCTCAGGAAGTCGTCTCGGCAGCACAAAGAGCCTCTTTAGCAGCTCGTGCCTGCCTCGAGCTCCTTTCCACCTGGGCCGCCAAGGCGTGGATAGAAGAGTTCACCTACCAAAAAGAACGAGTGATCAAAAGAACGACAGCAAGAAGGATAAAGGCAAAAGAGCTCGATAAAAAGTCTTGACTTACCACCATGGCATGAGTAACAGCACGGCAGGCCACCTAGTGCAGAGGGAGATCAGTCCACGCCGCGACCTCCTCGGGGAAAATGGCCTCCTTACTCTTCTGAAGAGTGTAGGTCGGCGACAACACACTCCTGAAGGAGCACCAGAGTAAGTGAGAGCCCCCGTGTAAGTAGTCTCAGCATACGGGCCCCCTGCCGCTTCTAGCATTAGAGGAGCCATCTCGGGCTCCTAGGGCGGATCCCCTGACGGGTAGTCCGGTACCTCGGGCTTCGCATCCCAGGGCAGCTTGGAGCGAGTTCGCTTGGCAACTTGCTTCCTCCTCTTCATGCCTTGAAACAAGCGCCCACCACGAGTCCCTCCTGAGTCCATCACACCAGCAAAAAAGAGTTCGGCATCAGAAAAAAGCCAGACAGCAAAATAAGAACCTCCAAGTAAGGAACCTACCCGAACTCAGGCCGGCCGCAATGAGCTTGGCCTCCGTCAGATACTGTTGGCACTTTAGTCCAAGCCGCGCCCATTGCCGGAGGCCCTTCATCGTCTCCTTGTCAAGCGTAACACCGGAGTCGAGGGCGGCCATCCCCCACCCGGTCTAAAACGGCCACCCCAGCACACTTCGCACCCCGAAGTAGTCCCGCTTCCACGCCGGGACCTTGTTAGGAAGTTCATGTAAAAGCTTAAAACCCGGGCGAGGAGACAGGTAATACGCCCGCCTTCGCCCGGGGAGGAGACCCGCTTGCTTCTTAAGCATTAAGATGGAAGAGAAGATCTCCAAGCCTAAAGGAAAGCCCTGTTCGCTAAATAGGGAGATTGTCCCCACCAAATTACGAATGGAGTTCGGGTGAAGCTGGCCGACCGTAACGCCGAAGTGATTCAAAACCTCGACAAGGAGGGGATGGAAAGGCAATCGCAGCCCCGCAACGAGCTGCTCACGGAATATCACAATCTCATCAGGACCATGTTCCCAAGGAAAGCTACCCGAAGGTATGAAATAAGCGTACTCCCCAGGCAAATTGTAATAGGTAATAGGGGATTGGAGCCCCTCAGGCGTCATGGTTGAGGGGCCGAACTTGTCTAACGTCCGACCCCGACGAGAGGTGGACGCCAAACTACCCGAGGCGACTCGACCTACGGGTTCGAACTCTTCCTCGAGCTCTACCTCCGGCTCGCTAGGACTATCAGGGGATGCGACTCGGTTCGTAGAACCTGCATCTGACCCACTTGAAGAACCGTCTGAGCATTCCGAGCTAGACATCGAGGAGAGAAGGTGGATTCCAGGAAGGTACTCACCCGAAAAAAAAGCTTGAACAAGACTACGGGTACTCGAACGAGTGAAAACCTTGAAACGCGAACTGAAAGCCTGGGCGCGAGCTGAAACTTGGACGCGAGCTCAAGAGGCAACACAGAAGTGACAAAGCGACTAGGGCCCCCCACTATTTATACCCACAGTGACCGAGAAGCAACAGCACAGATCAAAGCCAATCCGACAACCCGCAGTCGCGCTGACCGCACGTCCCCTGAGACCGAGACGTGATTGGCGCACGTTTTTCTGAAACTGACAGAGCGCCGGCGCACGTCTTTCTGAAACTGACAGAACGACAGCGCACGTCTCCTCACATTAAAAGCGGCAGCGGCACATTTTCAAAATTTAAAAGGACGCCTGCTGTCACGTCTCCCAGCAGCGCGCTTTTTTGGTTTTGAAATAAAGCGCGCGTTGTCACGTCTTGCAGCATTTGTAGGCAGGTCAGCACGTTTTTCGTCTTTTGGGCGCTCGAAGAAACTAACCCTGACAACGCACCTCGCGCTATCAGTCAACTGAGATTCAAAGTATGGGACAAATCCACCTGCCACCTTGCGAACTCCCCGCGCCAAGGCAAGACCCTTAGCACCAGGAGTGGGGGCAATTGATGAAGGAAGATTTGGCCCGACCTCGTAATCACTCAACACGTGGCAAAGGCAAACAGCTCGGCACAACAGCGCACCCAGGGCGCAAGCACCAAAGGGAGGAAACTAGCAGTCAGAACTCCCTACTAGGAGCCTGAACTCCCTACGAGGAGCCCGATCTCCCTACTAAGAGCCCGATCTCCCTACTAAGAGCCCGAACTCCCTACGAGGAGCCCGAACTCCCTACGAGGAGCCCGAACTCCCTACTAGGAGCCCGAAACTCCCTACGAGGAGCCCGAACTCTCCCTCCGGCCCCGAGCCACACAAGGCAATGACCCGAACTGGCCCGCCTCATGGCAATTCGGGACACTCCCCTATCCGAACTCAAGACCACCTTGCTTGCCACTCCAGCACTTCGCCTCCAGGACGCCGAACTGACCAAACGTACCATACCTGACACCGAGGAGGTCCGTATCCAAGGGCGGTGCACCTGACTAACTTGGGATATGACGCTTGACAGCCGCACTTCAACGGTCACCTGCCACTGTCATCGCCAGTCGCAGAGACGGCCCCGACAAAAGGGAGCAGTGGCGGTTCTGCCCAGCAGAGGGGATGACACCCGAACTGGCAGGAGCCCCGAGGCAATCATACCCGACCTGACAGAAGCTTAGGAGTGAGTGCACGAGGTGGCTATAAAAGGCTCCCTACCCCCCAAGAACAAGGTACGTGAACTTTGCGCCATCTAGTTTTATCTTGCCTAAGAATTCTAAATTGAGCTTCGGAGCATTCATACCGGGTTCCCCCCGGAGCTTCCTCATCTTCTCTGTTTCAGGCTCCCTGTAGCTCCGTTCAGAGGCAAGGTCGTTGACAGCTAGGACCAGCCGGATTGTGCACCATCAATACCCAAACAAGTGAGGATTTGTTTCTTTGTTGATTTATTTATTTGATAAGTAACAAAACTGAGGCTGTATTTCCAAATTGGCATCTTCAAATTAGCAATAATAGTGGTATATTCATTTTATTTTAATTTATTGTTTCCCCAAAAGTAACAGAAGTATTAATCTCAGCAAAGTATGATGGAAAATGACAGAACATAGGTACTGTATTTGTCTGTTAATCCCAGAATTCCTTGTTCACCATAGAAATACTCTAGTAAGGCAATAGAAATCATTCTTTAGAAGGTTGGAAGAGGAGGATGGATAGAAACATACCTTGGATCATTTGAACAAAGCAGACGGTTGCAAAGAGCTGTAAATCCAGCCCTTGTCTTATCAATAGCACCATTATGCTTCATTTTTAGAAGCACTTCCAAGAAATGGTTCCCTATTGTCTCAAGTTGTTTCACATCAAGGATTACATCAGTAGCCTCACATAGGAGTTCCCCAGGCTTAGATAAATCCAAACAAGTGGACCTTGGTAACGGAATTTTTCTTATGATGGTTCCAAGAAGAAGACTCACCTGAAGAAGAATATTCTATCAACAATACTTCATGTTCCCAGAGATAAATAACGAATCTAACTTAAGCAAGCACCTTAAAATCTAATTGCAACATTCCACCTTTTTACCGACAGATCTTTGTCAACTGAATAAGCATTTTCATCTACAAGGTGTCAGCAATAACTCTAATATCTAGTCATCAATGTTTGAATTTAATTTGCAGCAACTAGTTAACAATATTTGAGAGAAAATATAAGCAAATGGACAGAGAATGATGAAAGAGCAAATTAAAGATAAAATTGCCACTGGCATTGATCAACTTTTCCATAAATATGACTGGCATCTAGGGAAAGAAATAAGTTTCATACCTCTTTCATTGCAAGCCAGCAACCAACCATGACAACTTGTTCTGATGGTCTTGCACCGGTCATGTGCCTTGAACTTTTTACCTGATGTTCTGATGAAGACTCAACTCCATTCATTTCAACAGGTGCATCTGAAAGAAAACCATCATCATCAACCATATCATCCATGTCCTCAGGCAGATACCAGGCGTCTGCAGATACAACCCAAAGTGCTAATGAAGTTATTCGCATGACTAGCTCAAGGAGGTTCTCAAGTACATGCCTCATCTCAGAACTGCTCGACAATACAACATCAGAATTCCAATCCAGCTCTTCAAAAGTATATCGAAGTGTAAGCAATACACCATGAACAAAGCTGTTCTTGCATGCTTCAGAAAGATCCTTCTCCCCCTCCTCCACAGCTATACGTAGCCAATTGACCAGTGATAATATATATTCCAGCACAGGCCTACGTTCACAAATTTCAGAATCCCCACTACTCTGGTTGGATGGTGATTTAAAACAAACAATGTTGACCGAAGCTCCAACTGTCCATCCAAGCTCCAAAACATACTTCCTAAATGTAAGTCGTAAAGTCAAGGCACCAGCATCACTTTCTCTAACACGTGGACTGCATACTAGCCTCTTTGCCCACGCGATTACTTCCTTGACTGCATTTTGACTTGAAATTCCAGGAAGTGGTGTAGGAAAATGTAATAGTATGCGAAAAGCACTCTCTCTCAACCTATCCCAACTATCAATTATTGATCCAACCAGTAACAAAGTTGAATCAGGTAGAGTAAATCCTTCACTGTAAGGACAGAGAGAATTTGAAGGCAATGTGGAATCACACTTATTCTGTGAATAAGGTACTACAGGCCAGACATTAATCATTATCAGCATGAGCTCCATCGCCATAATTTTCCTCTCATATGGAGCAGAAGGATAACAAGAGAAAAAGAGAAAACAGCTCAACCACTTCATAAAATGAAAAAGATCCTCTGCTCTGTGAGCCACGGTTTCCTTACCACCCTTATGTTGACCTACTTTATTATTGTCAGAGCACCCAAGTGGTTGCCATCGCTCTTGCTTGAGCTGTCTCTCCAGTGCTGTCCGAACCCGAGAAAAAAACTTTCTAAACAAACTGGTCCATTTCATCTGAAAAGCTGTAGAGCAACATCGCATGTTCAAGGGAATGGCTTCTTTCATCAGGCTGAGTTCCAAAGGGGAAGGTAGACTAGATGTTTTGGGGTTCAAGAAGAGAGACTCTGCAGCATCTATACGAAGAGTTTCATCAACATGGGTCAAAGCCAGGACTAACCACTCAACAGGAACTTTAACTTTTATTCCCTTTACACATACAAGTGCAAAAATGGCAGCATCTTCTGTTTTCAAACCACATTCTTCTTGAAGCATCAAGGAATTATGGTACCAATCTATGTCCCCTTCAATCAATGCAAGAAAGCGAGAAACCTTGAGCAATGAGACCAAAGCAGCCACTTTCTGGTCAATCCTTAGAACCATGTTAGCACCAGAGAGCTCAGGATAAATCACTTCAGAATCTTCCACAATTTGTCCAACTGAGATAAAGGCAAGCATAGGGAATATACTGTCCACATCCACTTCAAGCACAACTGGCAGAGCATAAGTATTCAAGTTGGATCGAAGCCTTGAAACTCCGGAAACAAGCCCATACAAAACAGGAGGCAAGCAATGCCCTCTGAAAATTACATACCCTGATTCAATTCCATCACTGCTCCAACATTCATCCCGCAAACATTCAAGAAAGCACTTCAAGAATGATGTGACAGCACAGCACACATCATCGTCAACATATGCATAAACTGTTTCAAACAGAAGGTTTGGCCTCATGTCTAAAATAGTCTTTGCTCCCAACCTTTTAGTGAGAGAAGCTAGAGGAACATACCGGCCCTTGCAGCGAGCCCCAAGACGAAGAAGATCCGATGCAGTCTTCTGTAGGAAAGTCCTCTTTCTTTCACTGCCTTTTGCCAATTTAAGGGTGGATTGGATGTCTAATAAGAGATCAAATATGAGATGAACTTGTTTTACTGTCTGGTTAAGGGGGTCTTCCAAGTTATTCCAGATTATTCTCAATATCCGTGCCCCCACATCCTCTGAGATGGGATCATAATTCTCCGAGAGAGTAACAAGGTCAGCTAATATTGAGGTTTTTATCTGTTGTAAACAGATCTGCATAACAGTTAATACATGGAAATTAAAATGGCTGTCAATGGGGTCTTCACAATAGTTACAAAGCTCAAGTAATATCCCATCAAACAGTATGGTCCAAATCAAGCTACTACTTGACCCATTAACATTAAAGGCATCCAAATCCCTTGAATAAGTAAACAGGGTATTGAGTACAGTCCTTGGAATAGCAGTTAGAATTCCTCTCAGCAAGCACAGCCGACTATACGTAGAAACATCCCCCATTTCTGAATAAAAATCCCCCTTGTATGGAATCTTGAAACTTTTATCACTAAATTTGCTTATGCAACAAGAGATAGAACAGTTTGTATGACGGAAAAAAACTTTAACTATAAAAGGAGCAAGCTCTTCAGGATTTATGCATGCTTGAAGAGCTGCACAAAAGCTCACGCCTGCAGCCACCAAGCAATCCCTTGAAAACGCTGATGATTTTAAGATGCTCAAAATTGTTCCCACAACAATCTCAAAGACAGTGGACTCCTTGGAAATCAAAACGTCCTTACAACTACTAGTATCGGCAAATTTTAAAGGAAAACGCTGAAGCAAGTAATATAAACAAGATAATGCCTCTTGGCATTGCTCCATGACAATAGGTGAAGGCCGAGAACCACTAAGAGTCCCTGAAACCACTGCATTCAAACCAAAACTTGCATCCAGAGCTATCAAATTCGAGCATTCCTCCACAACATGTGCTAAAAACCCCAACTTAGGACAACCCATCAACGACAATGCAACACGACATAATGAAAATCTCCTACTTTTTCCACCTTGAACACCATACTCATCACACAGAATTCGGAAACAACTACCGATCACAGACTGGAAATTTCGGCATTTTACAAGAACAGAAACTAAAGTTCGATGCAACGGAAGAGAATTCTCGAGAAACAGAATCTCCAAGTAAAACCGAGATGCCACAGAAATTAATGAGTCTCCGCTGTTTCCAAACAACTCTCCAAAAGCTGAACTGACTTTTTTTACATTGTCAACTTGTGAATAGATCGAATTTAAAGATATCAACTCTTTCAATTCAGTGAAGAACTTCAGAGAAGAAATATCGGAGGGCAATAGATTTAAAGATTCAATATAAGAATGAGGGAAAACAACTGAACTGTAAGTGTATCGATGGCGATGCTGCAAAGCTCTCCATTTCGCGGACATTTTTACGTCGGACAAATTCAGGCTTGAACTGAAATGCTTGGGTTTTGTGAGCAAAATATGTAAAAGAACTAGTGTTCAGTAACTAAAGAAAAGAGGAAAATAATTGAAGTTGAATTCTTCACCTTGTGATATATGATTCTGTGAATCTTCTGTTTACAGATTTTACTCTCCCTCTCTCTCTCTCTCTCTCGTTCTGAAAGCTCCCTCGACTGCATTGATGAAGATTTCTTCAATATCGTGTTCGGCTCAATCCCTACTTCCGGAGTTCCAGTGACGACGCGAGGGAGCAGCGAAGTGACAAATCAACGGGAATTGAGGCGCGGGACAGGTCCCTGTAAAAGATGTTAAAGCCGTAAGGGGGGTATTAGGGCAATGTATCGTAATTTGACGGCTATACCCTCGCTGGGAAAATAATTTGGAGAAAAATATACTTTTCTTCCAACGTTTTTCAAAAAACAAGTAACTCTGCATTCCTTTGTGTTAATTCTAGATAATGATTCATTATAATGATATTTAAAATGTATTATTGATAGGATACGGATTCTGAAATTTCAAATATTATTGATAGGTTTATTTGTTTGGTTATATTTTTTTATAATATTTAATCTTTTTGTGTTATTTTTTGGTTAATCTATCAAAAAATGATTAAATTCAAAAATGAGTATTTTAATCAAAATAAAGTTTCACAATTTTATTCATATTTTTAATAGTAGTGTAAATATAGTGTTCCATTTTTTTTATAACTTTTTTATATTTTTGTGTAAAAATAATTCTAATATGTCACACTTGATGTTTGTTTAATATGATGTGCCTAAATTTTTTTTTTGCAAAATTTATGTATTTTTTTGTTTTTGTATTTTTATACTTTATTAACTTTTATTATTTATTTATGACATTAAATGTTAACATGTTTAACCCAATTTTTGAACTATTGAACTTTGTCAAATAGTAAAAGAATTTCATTTTTGGTTAGTTCAAGATTATGTATTTTATTGTCATTACCAATAAAAAATAATTATTGTTTATTACACTTATTTTGTAATGGTTAATAGAAATATCATAATTGTGTCTAATTTTTTCTATATTTTCTGTAAGTTTCTATATTTATTTCTATTTTAAAAAATTTATTATCTAACTATGACTTCATAAGTCGATCAATTTGATTCAGATAGTTTAATTACTTAGCCACCACTTGGATTAAAAATGGTTTTATTTTTTGAGTTAATTTTAAAATATATAAGTTTATATTGTTAAAAATATTGACACAAATCTAGGAAAATAGGAGTTAATAATTTAAGTATAATACACGATCGTGGATTAAGTGAGGTGCAAAGTAATAATTGACGTTACAATTTCAACCTTACCATTAGAAATTGACTAAATACACAATTATGGGCATTTTAATAGCCATTAAAGTTGTAATAAAATAGCATTCAACCTTGCCATTAAAGTTAAAAAAATGACTTTTATACCCCTTATCAAACAAAGAAATAGAGGGTAATTTTAGTCCAAAAAAGTTTCATATTGCATTCACACTTTTATATATAGTATAGCATAGATTTAGGGGTGTTCTACTATATAAATATCAATCAATGTTTTGAACTTGTCATTTACCTAGACGATCCGACCGTTCAGCATATAAACCGATCAGGGTACTAGTTATATTTTGTCCTTTGTTTTTCTTAAAAAATGTTGAATTGGTTAGTGATTCGTTGATTCAAGCAGTTGAAAATGTTGATCCATTCGACCCAAATATGGTTTCCATGCCAAGTTTTTATTTTAATTAATTTGTTCAAAATTTTAAACATCACGAGCTAATCCGTTTGGACCAGACAATCAAATTGTTGACCTAAAAACCCGTGGCCAAAGTTGTTCAAATTCTATATCAAATTTTAAAACATTGATATGAATGTTTTTATTACTGTTTTTTTTTAATTGCTACATCAAATAAAAAAGGCAAAAAATGCTCTTGCACTATATTTTTTATCTTTTGTTTTGAAAAGTAAAAGCATGCTGGTTTTGTTTAAGGGAAAAAATACATGCTTTAAAACTATCAAAGTAATAGTATTTAAAACACAACAAATTTCATAATGCATAAACTATAGGTATTCTTGGACTGCAATCCCCCTTAGAAAATCAATTTTGCAGCCCCCTCCTAATTTACTAGTAGCCCCTCCCCCTGTAAACCACATCCTGCCCGTGAATTTGGCATCAATTTGCGGGCAGGATTCAGTCTACCAGTAGCTCCACCTAGGGGTGGACTGAACGGTAAAAACCCCTAAATTATATGCATGATTCAATTAAGGAGTATGATATTGAATATCCAAGTGAAAATATGTTTTTTAAACAAAAAAATTCAAGAACATGTTTTTGGTTTTAGTTTTGGGGGGAAATAAGCATATAACCAAATACGTGGTTTTCTATGTTTTTGTTTTAGGACTAATTTATCTTCAAACCATATACATAAAATGACTTAACAAGGTAAACGCACTTATGCGTGCAAATGTTTTTTGGAAAAACACTTATCTGGATAAGGCCATTTACCATTGTTATTCTTCTCCGAGTAAAGGTACACAATGAATGTTTTATCCAAAAAGGTGACATTATTGAAGGGAAAATATTGTCACATCAAGTCAGCATACATAGGTAATTAATTTATCCAAGTTTAAATAGGGTAATACTTCCCCATGTAAAAAAGTCACTCAGGAATCTTTTTTTTTTATCCACTAATACTAGAAAATGAACACATGTTTATTTATTTTTTCCATGGGACCTACCAACTTACATGCCCATACTTCTTAGAAAATAAATGAGGCCTTAAAGTAAATCTATCAATAAAAGAAAAAAAAAAGAAAAACAATTCCCCGAAATAAACACAATTTTCCAAGGATATATAATGTAGTGTAATAAAAGCTTGAGCTTGTTACAAGTAATTTAGGAAGAAAAAAAAAGTTTTATAATGTACATTATTTAAATTGATAGTGTGAAATTGAGTAACCCATCCGGGTTGGGCCACTTTCAAGGCGAAAAAGTGGTACAAATAAAATAAATGGTTCTCATCCCTAAAGTGGCCCACTCCGAATTATTTTAGCAATATCCTTATAAACAACATTTTAGTGGGTTAAAAAACTGATACATATGGTACAATACACACTAATATGTTATGAGTTTTTTAACCTTTGAATAAAAGTTGTGTAAAATTTGCACTGGTTTTTGGGCCCCACCTTGTGTGAACATTGTTGTATGATTCATCTGTATGACTAAAGCCATATTGGTACGTGAGACATGATATAAATGCCAATAGTACTTGCATCTTCAAGTTATGTTTCCTAGTTGAGAAGGCTATAAAAGTTGTGTTAAAAAAAAAAAAAAACATTATGCTGGTTCAGAAACTTAAAATTCCTGTCAGTACGACTCTACCCACAAGACACTTCAGCCACACACCTCGCACATCAATGACAACATACAAGTGTGTGATGTGTGGGTAGAGTTGTGTGGTCAATAAATCCCATTGATAGCACAAATAGGTGAGACATTTACAATGGTACAAATAACATTACATAAACCAAATGAAACATGAATACAACCACAAAACAAATGGTCCAAATACCCCTTAGTTCAAATGCAATGAACCAGAGCCAAGACAATACATTACAATGTTGGGTAAAGATAAGGGAATAAAGTGGAACTTGTACTAAATAGTTAGCATTAAGAACACTATATATACTAGTAATTATGTGTGTGTGTATTGCACATGATTTTTTTTCTTGATATTAATTACTTGATATATTAACTGTGATATATATATATATATCACAGTTAATGTAGAAATTGAAAATTAACAAAAGTAACAATATAATTAAAAATAAACTTAAATGCTTGTAGTAAATGTGCATATGAAAAGTTTAAATTATAATAACAATTATTATTATTATTATTATTATTATTATTGTCAAAATTTGTATTCCATGTCATAAATAAAAACAATTTTTATTTTAACAATTATTTTTTTTAATATAATGAGCATATAACTTTGGAAATGTTCCTAAATGTTTTCGACAAAATCCTGTACTTTTTAAATTTTGTTGGGTTCTATATTTTTAAATATTTATTATTCAATTATGACATTATGAGTTTATTTGAAAAGTTGGACCATTGATCCACCATCTACATAAGAAAATAGCTTTTCTTTCAGATCAATTTTAAATTATATATTTCATCTACATTATATAAATAATTTTTACTTATAACACTTAATTTTTGTGTCCAAATTATTATCTATTTTTTTAATTTTTGTGATTCTTTGTTTTTTATTTCTAAAAATTTTAGTATTTGACTACAACATTATTTCATTTATGGGTTTATTTTAAAATTGGCATTCTATTTTTATCATTAATAAAAATATTTTGTACATTTCATACTTATTTTTGTTTAGTATAATGAATATACAATATTAGAGATATGCCTTATTATTTTTCATTATTTTTGTGTTATCTATTTTATTTATTTTAAATTTTTTATTTAATTATGATACTATTACCCACCACTAGGAGGGAAAACTGGTTTTGTTTTTATTTTATACAATTAAAATTAATGTTATGGATTTAATTAGTATAATTTAATAACGAGAAAAATATATCTTTACTATAATATTTAATGAAAGAATATACCTCAGATATGAGATTTAATGAGAGAGAATAAAGAAATAGTTTAATTTTCAATTGGTTTTAAATTTTATATTCCATTCCCATCATTAACAATAACATTTCTTATTTATTTAGTTATTATTGTCTAATATATCGAATATATAATGTTAAAAATGCCCACAATTATTTTTATTTTATCTATTTTTAAATTTTATTAATTATGGCAAGATGGATTTGCCAATTTGACCCAAAATGGTTTAATTTCTTATCACCGGCTAGATAAAAACACTACTTTTTCTAAGCAGGTTTTAAAATTATAAGTTTTTTGTGCTATTGGAATTATTACTTTATTATCAATAGATTTAATTAGTGGAATTTAATGATGAGAAAAATAAAAAAATCCTTAAGTACAAGGTTAAATACTTAAAAGTACCCCTATGGTTTAACAAATGGGCAAAAATAACCCTTTTGTTTGAAAATTTACTTAAAGCATCGCTAAGTTTTTTGGCAATGTACAAAATCCTCCGCTATTGTTGGAGGGTCATTACAATCTGTCTGCATGTCATACCGAAGCATTTACTAGCGTTATAGTTATGCGGACAAAATTTTCAAGTGGTACCCACAAGGCATTACAACTATATTTCCTAAACTTGAATATTGTTGTTGTTGAGCCCCTATCTATTACCCTATTACCCACAATACATTACAGCCGCACATCTCACGTATGCCCTATTGATGACAATTAACATACAAGTTTGGGATATGCATCCATGGAGTCTTGTGGGTATGTATTTGATAACAGATCTCGTGGATCTACATTGGTGGGGTTGTCTGAAATGTACGATTATAACATCATGTGGGTGTCATTGTAACATCCTTTATCTATATTATTATAAAGTTCATACTTGCCTTGGTTGGTTATGGTTTATTTTATAAAAGTTGAAGTTCATCATAAATATCAACTTATGTATTTATCCTTTTTACTCGTACATGGTTTTTAAAACCGGATGAGATCGGATCGGAAAAACCAAGAATTGGTCATTTGATTGGTTTTGTTTTTCCTCAAAACCACTTTTTTCCCCAAAACCCATTGATTTTGGTCAGTAAACCACTGAACCGATCGATTAATTGTTCGAACCGTTTTGATCATTTTTCAATTTTTTTACTTTTTTCGTCAGAATGAACCGGTCATTCAGGTTGAACAGTCAAACCATTCGAACCGATAACCGGACCCCTCACCGGTTCGATCACCAGTTTGTTTTTAAAAACCATGGTACATGTATATCACATGCTCCTTTATTGGTGAAAAAAATAGTTAAACGGTCATGGTTGGCTAAAATAGGGATGTTTGATGAAGGGTGATTTGGCCCGACCCCCTAACTAGGTGACACGTGTACGTGACTCAGCATATATGATAGCTCGGCATAGGCGAACCAGCACGTGAACATGACTCGACGCTGGTGACAGCTCAACAAGTATCAGCTCGCCACAGAGCGAGCTCGAGTACACCGATGTCCCGAGCTGCACTCTGAGTAAAGTTCATCCCAGTTCGCGAACTAAAACAACAAGTTTGCTACAGGCCCAAGCAAGTGGGCCACCTCGAAGACAACTCGCCTAAGGCAAAATCACCCTAGCATGCCACCAGTAGTTCGTCACAGAGTAACTCGCTACAAAGTAGCTCGTTACGGGGCGGCTTGGCGTTCTACAGGAAGTTTCTCATCTGACAAAGTCGTACCTGCCAGACTGCTCCTGCGTCCCTCGTCTAACGGCACAATGCCTGCCATTTCAGAAGGTTGCGCCCTTGTCTCCCACCTGGCGGCATCGTGCCTGCAGGTTGTCTCCCAGCTAGCGGGACCGTACCACGCAACGGTCATTGTAGCCCGCCTGCTCTCGGCCTTGACAGTAACGGCCAACCACTCCGAGGTACAACCTGATAGCGGATCGCCACAGCAGGGATTCGGGACCAACCCCACCGAACCTGTCAAACGCCAGTATATAAGCACTCCGACCCCTCAGAGACAAAGGTATTGCATATTCACCACTCTCTAGCTCTCATCGTGAGGCGAGGGGAAATCTTAATGACAATTAAAGATGCACCATTTGTAAGGTGGCTACCCCAGTTGAAGGGGGACCCCGCCACCAGGAATAAGAATGTATATTACCATTTCCATAAAGACCACGGTCATAGTACCGAAAACTGTAAAAGTCTCCGCGACGAGATTGATGAACTCATCCGTCGCGGGTACTTAAAGAATTTTGTATAGAAAAGTAATAAAAGCCAGGCAGGTCGGCAGGGGGAGCAGAGGAGAGACATCCTTGAGTTCAGTAACAGGCGAGTCGAACAGCAAGAACCGCCCGAACAAAGACCAGTTCGTGGGGTGATAAACACAATTACTGGCAGATCCATCGTCGCGGGCTGCACCTCGAAAGCAAGGAGGACCTCGGTCCGCGAACTGAAGCATGAAGAAAGGAACCCACCGAAGCGGCCATGGCCTGCAGACCCCATATCTTTCACCGAGGATGATGCGCGAGGAGTCCAGTACCCCCATGACGACGCACTGGTCATAAGGATGAAGATCAATGACTTTGAGGTCAGACGTGTCTTGGTGGATTCAGGAAGCTCGGCCGATATCCTATTCAAAAGCACCTTTGACAAGTTATAGCTCCGGGAGAATGACCTCCAGCCCGCGAACACTCCTCTATTGGGCTTCAGTGGAGAGGAAGTTAGGCCCCTTGGCAGAATCTCATTGCCTGTAGAGATCGGGACGTGGCCCAGCATCGCAAGATTTGAGCACACCTTCCTAGTGGTAGCCACGCCTTCCTCGTACAACGCCCTTATAGGAAGACTCATCACCCACGCGCTTCGCGCCGTGGTGTCTACCTACTACCTGACGATGAAGTTCCCCACGGACTTCGGCATAGGAGTAGCCCGATATGATCAACTTGAATCCCGAAGGTTTTACGTGGCGGCCCTCAAAGGGAAAGCCAAGCTGACGGAAGGTGTTGAGCTTGAGCGGCCCGTGGAATACCCTGAAGAACGAGCCATGCCGATCGAGGAAACGGTCTCCATCCGGACTTCAAAGGAAGACCCGACCAGGACCCTCCAGATCGGAGCAACAGTAGTGGAACCCCTTCGAACTCGACTAGTAAGTTTCCTACTAAAAAATTTAGACATATTTGCTTGGTCCGCGGCAGAAATGCCCGACATAGACTCAAGAATAATAACTCACAAGTTAAACACTGATCCCCTAGTCAGGCCCATTAGACAAAAGAAACGCAACCTCGCCCCAGAAAGAGGAGGTCGGGAAAATTCTTGCGGCCGACTTCATCAGGGAGGTCCATTACCCGAGTTGGGTGGCTAACCCCGTTTGGGTAAAGAAGGCCAATGGTAAATGGCGCATGTGCGTCGATTATACCGACCTAAATCGGGCCTGCCCAAATGAATGTTTTACCCTCCCCGAGATTGACTGTTTAGTGGACGCGACCTCAGGGCATGAGTTGTTGAGTTTCCTTGATGCATACTTGAGCTACAACCAAATCATGATGGACCCCACCGACAAAGAAAAAACGACTTTCATTACCGAACTGGGCCTGTATTGCTATAAGGTCATGCCCTTCGGACTAAAAAACGTTGGGGCAACCTACCAAATACTTGTGAATCGAATCTTTGAGCCGTTGATAAGCAACAAAGTTGAATGTTATGTAGACGACATGATCATCAAAACCCAATTTTCAGACTGTTTAATAAGTGACTTGCAGCGTGTATTTGAAATCTTGTGCAAGTATAATATGAAATTAAATCCTAACAAGTGTGTCTTCGGTGTCACCTCGGGAAAATTCCTCGGTTACATAGTTAACCAGCGTGGCATCGAAGCAAATCCTGAAAAGATAAAGGCTATCTTGGACATGAAACCCCCTCGCAAGATAAAAAAAGGTTCAGAGGTTGAATGGCCGCATGGTTGCCCTGAGCCGCTTCATGTTCAAACCAGCGGATCGTTGCCTACCCTTTTTTAAGGAAATTAAGAAAAGCAAAGACTTCAAATGGACCAGAGAGTGCCAGTTCGCTTTCGACGAACTGAAGAAATACCTAACCAGCATCCCGGTTTTAACCCGGCCCGAGGAGGGCGATGTTTTAAAGTTGTACCTCTTCGCAAGCGACGAGGTAATCAGCTCGGTACTGATAAAAGAAGTAGATCGGGTCCACCGACCAATCTACTACGTGAGCAAAGTTTTGTAGGATGCCGAAACTAGGTACCCAGAGATCAAGAAACTGGCATATGCACTAATCATAGCAGCCCATAAACTTCGGTCGTACTTCCAAGCCCACACGATCGTTGTCCTTACCAATCAGCCTCTGAGGCAAGCACTACTTAAGCCTGAGGTATCTGGGAGGCTGACGAAGTGGGCTATAGAGTTCAACGAATATGACATTCGGTACGAACCCCGAACGGCAATTAAGGCCCAAGCCCTGGCCGACTTCGTGGCAGAATGCACTTTCAACACCACAACGCCCGAACTGATGGAAATCAAGTACGTAAAGGAAGCCTCCACCAGTGCGGAACCAGTCCCAATTAGAACGAAATCAACTTGGGATGAAGAGCCTTGGATCCTCCACGTAGACGGTTCGTCGAATCAGCAAGGAAGCGGTGCTGGAGTCATCCTATACGGAACAGGCGGAGTGAAGCTGGAGTACGCACTCCGCTTCGAGTTCGCGGCATCCAACAACGAAGCAGAATACGAAGAATTGATAGTTGGACTCATGCTAGCAAACGAAGTACAAGTGAAGCACCTTGTCATCTGCAGCGACTCACAGCTCGTGGTTAACCAGGTAACTGGCGATTACGAAGCTCGCGACCCCTCCATGGCCGCTTACCTTGCCAAGGCCAGGGAGGTCCTACGCGGCTTCCAATCGTACTTCATCAGGCAAATTCTAAGATTTGAGAACACTGAGGCCGATGCATTATCCCGGTTAGCCAGCACAAGCAGCGGAGCCGAGTTGGATTGACCCACTCGCGAGCTACCTGCTGCACAGGACCCTCCCTACAGATCGCAATGCAACCAAAAGTTTAGAGCGACAGGCAGCCAAGTACGTCATTATAGACGGACGTCTATATAGAAGATCCTATACGCTCCCCTAATTGCGTTGTTTACGACCCTCAGAGGCTGAGCTTGTTCTTCGCGACACTCATGAAGGGCCGTGCGGCGGACACTTAGGGGGCATGGCCCTCGCCCAGAAAGCATTGCGGCAAGGATGCTACTGGCCAATGATGAAAGCAGATGCATTCAAGCTTGTCAAGAAATGTGATAAATGCCAGAGGCACGCCAACATCCATCACCAACCGGGGATACAACAGAACTTCACCTCGGTAGCGCACCCTCAAGCGAACGGGCAAGGAGAAGTCACGAACAGAGCTATACTCCGTGGATTGAAGGCTCGCTTAGCCTGAGTGAAAGGGTTATGGGCAGACGAACTGCCCAGTGTACTATGGGCCTACCTAACTACTACCAAGACTGCCACAGGTGAAACCCCCTTTAACCTCACCTACGACACGAATGCGGTAATCCCGGCTGAAATCGAAGTACCCACGTCACGCTTAGAGGCGTACGACAAAGAGGCCAATGATGATGAGCTCCGCACCAACCTCGACCTAATAGAAGAGGTACGGGACCTCGCGTATATCCGGACCGCAACATACCAGCAAAAGGGGGCTCGGTACTATAACAACCGGGTCAGAAAGTGGCACTTCCGTGTAGGCGACCTGGTCCTTCGGAAAGTAATAGTACCTGAGCCCGGAGCAGGTAAGTTGGGGCCAAACTGGGAAAGTCCCTACCAGGTAAAACGAATACTCGGGGAAGGCATGTACGAGCTCGAAACGTTTGAAGGAAAGTAGGTACCCCGAGCCTGGAACATTAGCAATCTAAGGCAGTACTACCTGTGACTGTTGGCCCAAAGTGGACACCGAGTTGCTTCGCCAGGGCACCTAAGTCTCAGTCGCCTCTTCGGCATGGGCGAGCTAAGTCCCAGTCGCCTCTTCGGCATGGGCGGGCTAAGTCCCAGTCGCCTCTTCGGCATGGGCACCTAAGTTCCAGTCACCTCTTCGGCATGGGCAATGTAAGTCCTAGTCGCCTCTTTGGCATGGGAACCTAAGTCCCAGTCGCCCCTTCGGCATGGGCAAAGTTCAAGAATGGACAATGAGTTGCTCCCAAAGCCTAAGGGCCAAGATGCCGAATTGATAAGGACCTCGGCACCAATTAAGTCCTAATCGCCTTTACGGCATGGGCAAAGCTTAGGAGTAGACTCTGAGTCACTCCCCGAGCCTAAGGGCTACGAAACTGAACTAATGGAGGCTCCAAACAGTGCGTAGGACCTCACCCCTCACCTGCTAGAGTCAAAAGTGCAGATAGCTCGGGCATCAACCCAACGATAACTACACCACCTCGGCAATGATCACGGTTCGGGTCCATCAGGGGACCTACGTTCAAACAGACGAATTCTATGCGGACAGCTCGAGGCAGGAAACTTAGGAAAAATCTTTCTAAGGATACCCTCACTCACTACCAAGCTCGGTAGCCGGTTAGTTCAAGGTAACTCACGCAATTCGGGACGACTCCCACTTCAGTTACCCTTCCCTGTTGCCAACTCGGTAGCTCGACAACTCGGGTAACCTATATACGTATGGCTTGGACTAGAAAGGAACTGTTGTAAGCAAAAAACAATATTTCATTAAGTACCGAAGTTTTCAAAAAAAAAAAACCAGGCCTAACTGCCCGGGAAAATACATCAAAAAGAGAAAGAGGAAAGAAGAGAAAATCGGGCTCAGCCACCCAAGAACATGCATTCAAAGATCAGAGGAAAAAAGAAGAACAACCCCAACATCAAGGGTCCACCACTTCCACGTGCTCGTCAGTTTCCTCCAAGGAATCGGGCTCCTCCTCCTCCGCTGCGTTCGTCGTCTCCGAAGTTAGGCCCTTCATCGTGATACCATCAAGGCTAAGGCCAGAAAACTTCTTCCAAACCAGGTACCGGCAGAGCTTGAACCCCGAGCGATAGGAGTTTGTGTTGTACTTGACCTGAAGGTCGTGGAACTTTGGGGACTCTTTAAAGCGGTTCACCGCCTTGACCCTTTCTTCCCCCACGGCAGCGTCGAAGGTCCGAGCTCGTTCGTGGAGGGTGGCCTCCAGACTTCGAAGGCGCTCCCTGTCCTCGACCGTCCTTAAGGACTCCTCCCGGTAATGAGTGTTATCCTCGATCAGCCAGGAGATCCACTCTTCCTGGTCTTGAACAAGTAGCCCCTAGGCCTCGCTCCCCTTCTTGGCCTGGAGGACCACACCCCGGACCCGGTCCAGCTCACGATTGAGCCTTCGTACTTCCTTTGGGCATGGGCGTCCCTGGAATGAATGACCGTCTGACAGGCCATGGCATGGAGGGCGGAGTTCAACTGCCAATAGAAAGTCGAGGTAAGTAAAAGAAAAAAAAGAGGGGGAAGGAGAAGAGAAGAAAAAGCCACCATGCAGTGAGTCGTAGCCAGCCAGCCCCAGGAGCCTCCTAGGGTGCATCCCTGACCATTCCGTGATCTCCTCGTTGAAGATCGGATCCCGGATCCTCCGCGGGGCCAAGACATAGTTGGTGATGCTCTCATTTCGCCCCTTAGTGGGGAATGCTGGTATGGCGGAGGGGTCAATTGGCTCGGATGGTGGGTACGACCCTGGAGGAGGGACCCCTTCTTCACCGCCTTCCACGGCTACTCCCTCAGGGGACGTGGGTGGGACCTCCGGCGGTGGAATGAAGGACAGGTCCGCGGCCTCGAACTTGGCGGCCCTGAAAGAAAACGCTTCGTCTTGGCGAAACCTCTTCGGCCTACGCTTGCCCCTTTGAGAGTTTGACAGGAGGCAACGCGCATCCACATCCGACATTATAGCTGCAAAAAACAAAGAGGTGTTATCCCAGCTCGCAAAAACCAAGAAAGGGAGGAAAAACCTAAAGGTAACCTACCGGGGCTCAGGCCGGCCTGCACGAGCATGTCCTCGGCCAAATAGTCCATGCAGACGAAGCTGATCTCTGCCCAGGACTGTAGCATTTCCTGCATCCTCAGATCCAAGCTAACGCTCAGATCCTAAATGGCAGCCTGCCAGTGGGTCGGAAAGGGCCACCCCTCGGGATTACGAACTACAAAATAGCCCCGCTTCCGGGCTGGGATCTTATTGGGCAACTCGAGAACCTTGAAGCCGGGATGGGGGGAAAAATAATAAGAGCGCCTATTTGCAGGAGCTCCAAGGGAAGCATTCTTGATTGACAGGATAGAGGCGAAGGTATCAAGAGAAGAGGAAGACAATACTCATAAAACGAAGAAATGGTCCCCACCAAGTTCCGAATAGAATTCGGGTGCAACTGGTCTATGGTGACATTAAAATGAGTGAGTACCTCTACTATCAAAGGGTGCAAGGGAAGGCGAAGACCAGCTGCGAGCTGCTCCTCGAAGATCACGATTTCGTCATGATCGTTCTCCCAAGGATAATCGCCGGTCGGAAGGCTATAGGTAAGCTCCCTTGGGTGGTTGTATTGGAAGACTAGGGCCCAGAGTCTCTCCATCGACATGGAAGAAGGGCCAAAACTGTCCTTCTCCCGACTTCGGGAGGTGGGATCCAAGTTACTAGAGGCTTCCCGAGCCTTCGGAGACCACCCCTTAGGGAGTCCCTGAGCTCGAGGGGGCTTCGCCTTGACTACCCGCCCGGGAAGGGACACCATCGTACGGATACCCAAACATAGTTGGATAAGGCAGAAAAGACTCACCGAAGAAGACAAGTTGAAAAGAGCGACGCGAACGGGGAGAACTCAAGCAAGCAAGGCGGAGGTGTGATCTCAGAGCCAAAAGCAAGGCTGGTTGGTATAAAAAAAAAGGCATGGGGCCCTCCTATTTATAGCCACTGTGCCCGAAAAACAACGGCCCCAATTAAAGCAATCCAACGGTTCACAGTAAAACCTGCGGCACGTCCTCCGAGACCAAAGGCAGTTTAACGCGTTTTTTGGCGTCCCAAGATCTATAAATCGCGTGACGTCCGTGCATGCACCTCACAATGTCTAACAAGGTAGTTTGAATTATGGGTCAAATCCACCTGTCACTTCATGAACTCCCCACGCTAGGGCAAGACTCCTAGCTCGAGGAGTGAGGGGGCAATTGATGAAGGGTGATTTGGCCCGACCCCCTAACTAGGTGACACGTGTACGTGACTCAACATATATGACAGCTCGGCATAGGCGGACCAGCACGTGGACATGAGTCGACGCTGGTGACAGCTTAGCAAGTATCAGCTCGCCACAGAGCGAGCTCGAGTACACCGATGTCCCGAGCTTCACTCCGATTTAAGTTCATCCCAGTTCGCGAACTAGAACAACAAGTTTGCTCCAGGCCCAAGCAAGTGGGCCACCTCGAAGACAACTCACCTCAAGGCAGAATCACCTCGGCATGCCACCAGTAGTTCGTCACAAAGTAGCTCACTACAAAGTAGCTCGTTACGGGGCGGCTTGGCGTTCTACGGGAATTTTCTCATCTGACAAAGCCGTACCTGCCAGACTGCTCCCGCGTCCCTCGTCTGATGGCGTTGTGCCTGCCATTTCAAAAGGTTGCGCCCCTGTCTCCCACCTAGTGGCGGCGTGCCTGCAGGTTATCTCCCAGCTGGCGGGACCGTACCACGCAACTGTCACTGTAGCCCGCATGCTCTCGGCCCTGACAATAACGGCCAACCACTCCGAGGTATGACCTGATAGCGGATCGCCACAGCAGGGATTCGGGACCAACCCCACCGAACCTGTCAAACGCCAGTATATAAGCACTCCGACCCCTCAGAGACAACGGTATCGCATATTCACCACTCTCTAGCTCTCATACTCATTCTCTTTCTCAGCTCACTACCGAGTTCTAACTTAAGCATCGGAGAGTCCACGCCGGGTGTTCAACCCCGGGTCCCTTCGTCCTTCTTGCAGATATCTCTTGCCCGTCGCCAGCTAGAAGCCTCATCACTTCCCACTAGGAGTGGCTGGATTGCGCATCATCTATTGGCGTCGTCTATGGGAAACGTTTCAAAAGGCTTCTCTACCAATCTTTCACCAGTATCAATGGCGTCTTCTAGCAATGTCGGGCTTAATAACGGAACAAACACCTCTGGGGAGCACCTCCAAACATCAATTGGCATCGTCACCTTGTCTGCTCCCAAGTGGCCGAAGACTCAGAGGCTGAAGTGGAGCTCCCTAGCGTAGCACAGCCCATATGCTCCCTACAGGAACTGACCTGGCTACCAGCAACGACAGGAACTGAACCGACTACTCCCGAGCTGAAGATGATTTGCTCATCTTTGTAGGCGGTGGGAGCTGAGGAACCTGCAAGAACTGAATCAGAGAGCCCGTGGGTGTATACCCGGCGAGGTAACTCCGATGGCTAAGTCAGCACTTAGTAGTGAGCTGATAATGATATTAGAGAATGAGAGAGCTAGAGAGCAGGGGTTACCATCTCATTTTCTCGCCTCCCCTTTGCCCCTAGGGGGTGAGGTCTTTATATACTGAAGTCCTCATGGGTTTGGTGGAGCAGTTCCTGGATTCTCGCTGTGATAGGACCTGCTTTCGTGTTAGGTGGGCATAAAGCCACCAACCGGTAAGGTTGCCGTGTTACAAGTCACAATCCCATAAAACGCGGGGTACGTGGTGAGCTCCTCGGGGTTGTCATGCGGTGGTCAGTCTGACTAGGAGGCGAGCTGCCTGGTGGCAAGCTGCTTGGTGATGAGTTGCCTAGTGGTGAACTGCCTATGCAGTGCCGAGTTGTCTAAGTTGCCAGGCTACATGATGGTGAGCTGTCTGTGGCGAGTTGCCTGTAAGTGCCAGGTGTCATAATGTCATTGGAGGGCCAAATCCGCCCTCATCACTAGGGTTCAGTTCTTGAGAGGGATTAGAAAGAATAGTGAGAGTGAGAGAGAATGAGAATGAGGGAGAATGAAAACTCCCCCCATGTTAGGTTCGGATTTGGGTCTTATGGCCTCTTTTTCTTTGATTTTTTTTAGTTTTCTTTGGTTTTTCTTGGTTCAAAAAAGTGGGAAGGGTCCTAGTTTGGTTTGGGGGGTGGTTTAGTTCCATTAGAACTGAACTGGGTTTAGTTTAGGGTTTGGTTAAACTTGGACCAAATTTGGGGAGTTTGGTTAGGGTTTAAGTGTGAGAGGTTAGGGTTTTGGGCTTGGTTTTCAAAAGAGATGGAAGGCTAGGATGGTTTGATCCTAATCTAAGGAATGATGGTTTCCTAGATTCTCTTTATTAATCTCTTGCCTTTTGACCGAATTTAAGGCAAGGAGACAACTTCCCTTGATTTTCTCCTCGTCTCCTTCCCTTACAGTTCGTTTGGTTTGCGCGACTGAGATGGGAAAATAGGAATATTCTTCCACGTTTGTTTTGAGCGAACTGCTAGGATGTGATGAGAATTGGGTTCTCATTTTTTAGGATGTGGGGTCTCACCAAATAGGTGCGACCCCACTGCGAAAATAAAGAAGTGCAAAAATTTTATTGAAGGGAGGCAACCATCTTCTTCTCAGTCGCTGTCCAACCATCTCCTCACCGACGCGATCTTCGGTGATCTTTCTCGGAGGTAAGCTCATATTTGGGTTCCTCTCATGATTTTCAATTCACTTATGTACCATTTTTACCTATTTTCATGAATGAGCTCCCCACGAGATTTCCCTTCATCTTCTTTTCAGCCGCCGTCCAACCATCTTCTAACCGGCGCCATCTCCGTCCAAATTTATCATCTGGTATCTACACATTTCTAGATCTGTTGTTTTTTCTAGGTCTGTTGTAGATTTGTTCTCAAATACATTCGTGCTCTTCTCAATATGTATTTTGTTTCAGAGTTGTCGTTAGATATGGTAATGCTCGAACTAATCATATTTGTATTTTTTTTCATTTTTTGTTATGTTTCAGGTTACCTTAGGCAACCCAAGGGGTTTCTGTTAGATCTGTCGTGTTTTATAGATCTGTGTTTTTTGTTTTCATTTTTTGTTTCATGCTTTGTATTTATCAGCAGATTCTTGAATCAAGCTTTACATACAAATGGGTCAAGCCCAACTAAAGAACGACAAATGGGTCAAGCTTTGTTGTTAATTTTTTTTAATACTCAAGCTTAGTACATTTCATTGTGGTTAATTTTTTTGATAATAAAGAAAATTTACACTCAAGTTTGTGGTAGAGCAGTAGAAGGGTTAATATAATATGTTAAGATATAAAGCCACTAATTTTTTTCCTATTCAAACCATGGATAAGTGGGGGAATTTGAAATACAAAAATTTGTAAACAAATATAAGGCCATTAATAAGGTTTGATTTTGAGAGATGAATTAAAAAAAAAAAAGGAAAACAAATACAAGTTTAGGAGAACCACATAATGGGCAAATAAGCAAGAGAAAACATGAAGAACATTGAATAAGAAAAGTAATAGAGAAGAAAATATAAACCAAAAAATAGAGTATATCTATGCAGTTGGAGAAATATAAAGCACCAGGCAAAAGAGGATAAGACCATGCCTTCTGCATTACTTTCATTGCCAACTCAACTTCCCATTCTTGTGACCATCTTCGAGGGGGTCTTTTCTTTAGTTCTCTCTCCCATGTCCAACCCCAAGCATCAACAATGGTATACATGTCCTATACATCAAAGATCTTTCTTTCACGCATCACCTTTAGTGCTTCATGAATATCATCGGGAAACCAGTCATCATCATCATCATCATCCTGCATACATATAAAACAAACACTAGCTTTTGTGAACAAAAAGGTGAGCTCAGGTTTTGAAAAAAGCCTGAACAAGAATAGCATGCTTCAAATCAACCTATATATTATAGAGTTTAGATTTGACAAAACAATGATTAGAAACAATCAGTTTAGTTTCTGTGAAACATCAGATCAGTGACTTGGGATAGAATTTCTAGTTGCAATGGAACTTCAATTAGGTTCAGCACTTAGCCATTATTTAGTTGCACTACTCATTACTGAATTGACTAAACATATTTAGGAGGTACTACAGTGTATGTTATTTGCTGATGGCGTAGTATTAATTGAAGAATCTAAAGAAGGATTAAGTGCAAAATAAGATAAATGGACAAATTCCTTAAAAACAACAGGTTTTAAAATAAGTAGGACTAGAACAAGATATATGCAATGTTGATCTAATACTGTTAGATTGGAAATCAATGTATTTTCATGGACACCACAAAGCATTGAGGACCCAAGGAGAATCTCCAAATCCATTTACACAAGAAAGCAGTGTTCTTATCTTTCACCTTTCCTATATCAAGCCCCCCTCCATGTATTTTCTAAACATAGGCTAACTATCACATTAAAATGTATACCTACATCTACTAGTGCTTTTTTTTTAAGAAAAATAAAAAGTAAAACTTTATTAGAGAGAAAGGAAAAGGAAATTACAACAGGGTGATAAGGAATAACCCAACAATAGCAGACCCAAAAGCATCAGACCCGCCCTAACAAAATCTCTAAAAACAAGGAAAAAACCTACATCTACTAGTGCTCTAGTTGATATATTTTTTCTTTCTTTTTTTTTTTGAGAAAAAAGGTGAAGTAATATATTAGACAAAAAGCAATAACCAAATCTGCACAACAAGGAGTTGTTCAATGCTCAACCAGATCACTAAAGCTAGACCTGCTCTCCAAATTACCTTGCCAACTCTGAAGAACTGCTAGCACATTTTATGGGGAAAAAATGAGCTTCAAACAGCCCCAAAAACCTTGTCCAGAGGAGACGATCAACTCTGCAATGGATTAGTAAATGTTCTAAGCCCTCAGATGCTTCCCCACACATAATGCACTTGCTAGGAAACATAGGCATCCTTCTTCTGGCCAAAACCTCAGCTGTCAAACATTTACCCGACACTGCCACCCATAAACAAAATGCAGCTTTTGGAGGGGCTGCAGATTTCCATAGACCAACTTCTGGGAAATCCACCACCTCCACCTTCGTGAGTTTGTTATAGAAGGACCTTACGGTGAAAAATCCTTCTTTATCCCACTTCCAAATTCTCCTCTCTCTGTCTATGGAGCTAGGAGTTATACCAGATAGCTGCTGCATCAACTCCATCCACTGCCCAACCTCCCAATCATTTAAATTCCTTCTGAACATTGGACACCAAATTACAGTATCTCCTACCCAAGCAAAAGCCTCTGCAACCATGCAGTCTTTGTTTTGAGCAATCTCATAAAGATTGGGAAAGCTCTGATAAAGATGTTGATCCCCACACCAAATATCAGTCCATAATTTGATTATTGTGCCACCTCCCACCTTGTATCTGATTCCTTTTCTGAATTCCTCCAACACTTTTTGAATTGCTCTCCATACAACACACCCATAAGACATTCTAGTCTCCGCTGGCTCCCAAGATGACACATCTGCTCCATGCTTAGCTAGAATAATCATTCTCCGTAATGCATCAGGCTGTTCATTCCACATCCACTTGGCAAGATAGGCTAAATTAAGCTTTCTCCAGCTTCCTTACTCCCAATCCCCCCCCCCCACTTTTGTTGGGCTACACACTTTGTTCCACTTTACCAGGTGCAGCTTATATTTCTGCTTCCTATCCTTCCCACAAAAAAGGCCTTTTTCTGTGAAACATCATATCAAAATGTAATCTATCTCTTGTTACCCCTTTTTGGCCAAGGCATCTACCAAACAGTTTGTTGATCTTGTTATCCATTGTATTATCTTGTATATTTTTCTTTTTTCTCTAGTTTTGATTCTTTGATATACTTCTCCCCCAAGTCAGAACTAGCTAAAATAACAGATTTGATAGTGCTTCTTGGTATAAAATTAATGGCAATATTTTTTCAAGATGAATTACTCATTCCAGCAATATAAGTATTCATTCTTTTGCAATATGATAAGTTTCACCTTAAAGTTGAAAAAAAAAAATTAAAGAACTAAGTCCACAATAGAGAAAAAAAAAAACAATAAAGGGGAGTGACCATAAGCACGCAATAAAAAAAGATCTTCATGCCAAAGAATCAAGAAAATAGTTTTGTTTTCTTTTGTTCTATTCTGAAAGAAAGACAATAAAGAAGAAAAAAGAATATGTGAGAAGAGAAGAAAGTGAAGAACCAATGCAATGTTTAGAGAGAGAGAGAGAGAGAGAAGAATGGGTGATCAGCCCTTTTCATTCTAATTTATACTTCATCAAATAAGAGAGGAAAATTACATAAATACTCCTGGACGTCCAGCACATAAAATAGTCATAAATAGCGTATTTTAACAATGTAAAGAACAACATAAATCCCAATTAAATAAATGTCAATAAAAATAAAGAAAATTTACCATACCCAAGGATCCATGATAGGCAAAGAAACACCATTTTTTATCTTTATAAACAACTGTCCATCATAGACCTCCTGCAAAAATGAACTGAAGAGCTTTATAAACAACTGTCCATCATAGGCAAAGAAACCCAAGTGTCTCCCTCACAAATAACCTAAATCAAAATGAACTGCAGGTATCTATAAAGATATCAATTTTTGGGATGATAACTATATTTATTTTAAATATTTATTTGGCTTAGAATTTTCATTATCATGTGTATTCGTCTGCTAATAAAAAGAAATCATCCTTTTCTGATCCCTCCCTTGATTTAAATTGATTTGAGGAATCCAATTTTAACATTTTTTCACACATATTTTGCTTTGACGGATGGACAAAGAACTTCTGATTGTAGTGATCAGTGCTGCAACCACTGCAACTGCATTGACATTGACCATTCTACAAGAATGGATGGACTACGTGGATAGGGAGCCATCTGTCAATCGGGACTTAGAAAGGCAAGATTTATTGGATCGACTATATAGGGGAAACCAATTTATTGTTATAATCAGTTGAAAATGAGAAGTGGGTTAAAATTTGATGGTATTTGAGTTAAAATTTGGTTTCTAGGGTTTTGGCATGTTCTAAAAATATTGGTGATGTCTGATTGGGCATTTGGAGTATGAGAAGTGGGTTAGAAAGGGGATCGAAGAAAATTGGGTGCTTACAAGTGGCCATTCATTCAAACGAGAAAATGTCATTCAATCAAGAACGAGAATGGAATTCCAATTCTACCCAACTAAACAGGTGGAATTAGAATGGCCCATTTTGATTCCAACTCCAAACCCCTATTCTTGTGAACCAAATGGGACCTGAGTTTTATTAGTAGGAACCTAATGGTGTTACTCAGTTCATTATTGTTGGGTTTTGGATTGATTGTCCTATAGATGGCAAATTGCTATATTCTCCTTTATAAGCCCTTATTTTGGTTGTAATGTTTTAGCTAGTGTTTGGAGTTGACGACATCAATGCCATGTTTGAAATCTATTTTTTTAGACTACCTTTGCTATTTGGTCATCTGTTTTTTTTTTTTTTTTGAAAGGTTTTCCCAAATCATACCTTAGAAATTGGAAAAGGTGTGGGAAAACATCATTTTTTTGTTTTGCATTTTTTCATTTTCTATATGCCTATGTGGCATTGAAAATGCCTATGTATGTCACAACACCCAACAATGGCCCTAAGAGGAGAGAGAGAGAGAATGTCATACCAATGCATAACTATTTTCTCATAAAAACATATCTTAGGAAATGACATTGGTTCCAAACATGCCCAGTTTACTATTGTGATGATTAATGGTATTTTCATTCTTTTTTTTTCACCAAAAAAGATTCATCTTTTTTCACCAATCCTAAACATGTATTAATCAAAACAGTACTTTTCAATGGAAGTTTGACTAATCTTTCACCATTTATACCCTCAAATAAATGGTGGATTTGTGATTCAAAGAACAATTGAAACCATATGAGAATGCTTATAAAGACAATATTCTTGCCATACTCTTTTTTTTTCTATCCATTGAGTAATAATATTTTTTCTATTTTTAAGTCAAAATCTAAACTTCATTGATAATTCTAAAATCACAAGAAACAAACTTAACAAAGCACACCAAAAAACAATTATAAAAGACAACAATAACATTAAACTTAGAAAGCAGACAATAATCCACTCAAAGCAGCAACCAATACTAGGTAAGTTGAGCACTAGAGCATTATCAAGCAAGGCATCTTCAAGTGTCGTCAAATAGTAAAATAAATGCCACAATAATGTATAGTGAGAGTGTATCAACCAATACGCCAGTAGAGGCGTATCAAGCAGTATTGGTACCTTCTTCTTTTTTTTTTTCAAATCTGGTTCATGGGGGCTGGTTTAAGGTTCGTCCACCCATTGAACTGGTCAAAATCCCAATACACCCTTTATAGTGCTCCCGATATGATACGTATTGATACTTTGAACTTTGCTATCACTCTCTTGGGAACTGAATTTTTTAGGGAGTCCACATATATTTGAAAAAAAATGAACATGATTATCTTAATCAATGGGAACCAAAATCCTATTGACCGACTCTCCCCCTCTTAAAATATAGAAAAAAATAATATATGTATTCTTTTTCATATTTATATTTTTTTCCAACAACATAATAAATCAACATCATACCATTTTGGGCTGTTTTTAATTTCATCATATATACTATTATAGTAAATTGGATTTGATCCTCACAAGACTATGCTCACACTTTTGGTAGAGTCATTGCAACCTAGCATTAGGAATATTTCTTTATGAA
Organism: Nelumbo nucifera; assembly: GCF_055504915.1. NCBI lineage: Eukaryota > Viridiplantae > Streptophyta > Magnoliopsida > Proteales > Nelumbonaceae > Nelumbo > Nelumbo nucifera. The sequence goes on along the minus strand of NC_142652.1, from coordinate 16,552,570 downwards.
AAAAGGCATAGAAGTATGGAGATGTTCCCAATGGACACCTTTAAAAGAAGCATTGAAGTCCATCTCCTATTCCAATGCTCTTTATATGATACTAGTATTCGTGTATGTGCTTTGCATGATAGTATATAATATGTTTATTTTTTTTGCAATTTGTATATTTCTATATCTATACAAATATTATTCTTTAACACATTTATTATGGTTCATTAATAAAATTAATAATTTTTATAAATTACATTCATCATAATTTTATTTGAAATCTTGTTAACTTTGCAATAATTAACTTTTATATGATAAATCCAACTCTAGCTCCTTCAATAGCTAAAAACCTTATAATGAACAACTATAAAAAATATCACTTACTCTTGTAGATATATTGCCATCCAATGATGTGGGCTTTAAGGTAAAGGAAATGAAAAATTAACCCCCCATATGGTGGGAATAAAGAAGAGAAAACCATTTGATACCTTAATAATCATAACTAAACCAATGAAAATAAGTTAAAAATATTTAAAAAAACAATAAAGTAGTTTAAAGAATAAATTGTTCATCATTTGCAAGTTAGAAATCTCTTCATGGTGGTTAATGTGGCCTGACATTGGCTATTGAGAACATAAGATGTATTTTCAGTTTTTTATTTTTTAATTTAAATAAATAAATGGGTAAATGGCTAAAACCTCCTATGGAATTTTTTATCATTGATGAACCCCCTAAAGTTTGGTAAGTGCAATCACTTCCCATGAACTTTTTGACATAGTTGCAAGTAGACACTCTGGTAGAATCTTCTAACGAAAAACACAAAAATGTCCAAAATACCCATGTAGTTATGTTTGACAAAAACGTTTATTTTTCAAATTTTTCTTCGTAACAATTACTGCCTCAATCCCTTCTGATCTCTTTTTTCATAATTGATGTATTTTCCAAATTTTCCCTTCATATCAATTGCTCAAAGATGAACTTGCAACTTAAACTATATTTTTTGTTGTTCATAAAATTTATGTTGTTTTTTTATGTCTAAACAACCACATTAATAATAATTACATGGGTATTTTGGACATTTTCATGCCCCCTTGTTAGAGGATTTTACAAAGGGGTCTATTTGCAATTGTGTCAAGAAGTTTAGGAGAGGTGATTGTAATTATCAAACTTCATATAGGGTTTGGACAATGGCCAAAAACTTCATGGGAAGTTTGAGCAATTACCATGGTTTGTTTTCCAATTATTGAACAAAAAGATGGATTTTTTTTTGTATATTTTCCCTAACAAGCATTAAATGGGGATATTAAATAACATTTTTGCCATTGACTTGTTTTAAAATTATGAACAAAAAGAATAGAGTTTTGTGTATTTTTACTTTTTTAGTAATAAGCATTAAATTAAGAAGAAGAGTCATTTCATAATAATCATTAAATGAGAAAACAAAATTACATATTTATAATTGCTCCTTCTTTTGTTCAAATCTTATACATGGGGCATTTTAGTCTAACGAAAATTTCATAAGCCAACCACTTTTATTCGTACTTTTTAGATGTGGTTGTCTCAACCACATATTTGCTGTTTTCAAAGAGCCTAACTAAGCATATCAATATTGGGTGAGGTGGTCTCTATTTCCCTCATATTAGCAAAATAAAATGATATTAATGGTTATGCAAGCAACATCCATTGGTTTGTACAAAAAAAAAAAAAGAAAGGGAAATTGTCTAAAACTCACAATGAGTTTTCAGCATTTCTCTTAAATTCACCCAAACTTTTCAAAATGTCTAAAATTCACCATATCTTTAACGTTAAACAGACTAATGGACGTTAATATATTACCATTTTAACCTTCATAGAAAAATATAAAATATATACAAAATAAATGAATGGATGTTAATATATTACCATTTTAATATTTAGACATGAAGAAAGGAAAAAGTTCAAAAAATATTTTCAAATATAAAATACATAAAAACATAGAAATTACAAAAAGCATAAAAAATGCAAAATAAAACCAAGAAAATAAAAAACTGAAAAAGACTATTTTTCCTCTAACTCACCATTAAAGGGTAATGTGGTCATGAAAATTGTTATTTATACTGACATGGACACCTCTATTAAGAAACATTAAGGATGCACTAATGGAAGGTGAGTTTCAAAAAATAAAAACTTACTGACATGATGAATTTTAGACATTTTAAGAAGTTGTGGTAAATTTAAGAAAAATGTTGAAAACTCATAGCGAGTTTTGGACAATTTTCCCCAAAAAAAACCAGCAACCATTGCTTTTATTATTCGGTGTGGAATCTCGTAACGAATTTCGTTGTATTAGGTTGCGAATAATATAATCCAATTTAATGACAAAAATCAGAGTGGCGCAGCGGAAGCGTGGTGGGCCCATAACCCACAGGTCCCAGGATCGAAACCTGGCTCTGATAAAATTCAGATGCTGCTTCCGTAAATGCGTTTTTTTTCCTTTTTTTTCACTTTATTTTTTGATTTCTATATTTAGTACCCGCGTAATTTTAACGCGCGAAAATGGCATTTTAGCAATTTAGCTGTAACATCGCGAGTTCGCAACACTGCCAACACAACCCAGAGTGTTCTCCCAGACTCATAGTCTCCCACTACGTGTTACCCTGGACTAATTACTAACCTATTAGGGTTTCAGTTCTTCCCTGAAAAGTTGTCGCCCGTTTGGGTTTTCTGGGTTCCCGCCTACACAGAGCATTGCAAACGGCTACGGACCACGCATTGCCCGTAAGTTAAAACACTGATTAATAATCTTTTGTTTTTCGAAGAAAGATGTTTTGCTATTGTATTAACTTCCAAAGCAACAATTCCTCGTTTCTTTTTTCTGTTTTGTTAATTTTTTGGGAATACATTTGCAGCATTTTTTTTTTACTTATAATTGGTTTATTATCAATGTTGGAAATTTTCGTATACTAGAAAACATCTCCTGTTTTACTGTAATCTTTTTGACCAGGTTTCCAGGGAAAACAGGAGGTGGTAGCATGCGTGGAGACGACTGTGTTGAGCGCTTTCTGTTTGGCGGTGCGATATCCAGCTTTTTCTCTCTTAGGTTCCAGGTCAATTGTTTTTTCACATACATTTATTTATTTCCGAGTCAAATCCTATCTGGATTTGAACGGAGGCAATGAAATGGTGATTTTTTATTTAATTTTTGATTTGTAGGATGTGAGCAACATCCGAGAAGTTCCCGATCACCAGGTTGGTTTTTGCTTAATATTTGTATTTTGATAATCAGATAATTTTGTATTTAAATGGAACTTTCTATAAAGATGCCGTCGTTTTCTGGGTGGCCTCTAATGTCTTTATTTTCTGAATGTCTGCTTGTTTTTCTTGGTTAAAGGAGGTTTTTGTGGATCCTGCTCGTGACGAGAGCCTCATCTTTGAGCTATTAGAGCTGAAGCACAATGTTGAAGATAATGCAAGTTCTTCCTGGTTTCTTCAAGACCTTGCAGTAGAACAAGATGCTGAAGGAAGCGTGGTACGCCTTATACTCAGTCTCGACTTTCTGATATTTTTCTGCATTTAAGGGTGTTTGATTGTCCCTCCCTCAATATTATCTTTCTCTTGGAAGATTTGTGAGTATATTGCCATCACTTGACCAAACCCCTGGTATAGTCAATAGTTACGTGTGCGTGTGTGCAATGAATAAAACCACAGAGGTGATACTCATCCAAAAATGTATAGAGCTTTGACTCCTCTGCATCACCACATTAAAATTAGCAGGTTTTAAGTTCCAAACTCTGGAATTTCAGTATTGTTTCTAGGTTTTGAGGTGTTCTTGTATTAAAATCTAGTAATCTACATTGGATAAAGTATGCATGAAGCTATGTAAAAACAAGAGGAATAGAGAAGATGTAGGAAAATAAACAAGTCTAGAGGAAGTATGAAAGTAGAGAGATGCAGTTAATGTAAAAGAAGAAAATTAGCTTAATTTTGAACTTTTCTTAGAATTTTGTCTAAGATCTTCAAATCATTGATAAAATTATGGAAAACCTCTATGTAGGACCTTGATGGACATTATTGTCTCATGCATTGTTTACAGACTTGGACCTTTAGTGGCATAGGGCATCGTTGGATGGGTGAAGAGTAAATGATGCAAAATGAAAAACAAGACTGTAGACATGAAAGAAATCATCTTTTTGTTCAGTCAGAAGTTGGGATCTCTAATTTATATGGATTATTTTGCACATGCCTGGGTTACTAGTCCGGTTTTTAAAGCATTGGCTTATACTTGTTTTTTTTCTAGATAATTCACTTTGTCTTTTGCACTTATTGTGTGTCTTTCATGAATAAAAAAAACCACATCGTACCAGTATCTGTCATTAGTGAAACATCAAGATTTATCAAGTAAACCACATCATCCAACCTGAGGAACATTGAGATTTATTCCTCATTATCATGAAGGATTATGCCATGTACTTTAAAATATTAGGTGTCTGTGAGCTTATTAAACATGCATGGTTGCTTAGTTGATTTGTCAGTATCTCAGGTTGGAACCACATTTTTTCTTTCAGTGCTGACCGCTGAACCAGCAAAAAAGGTGTAACGGATTTTGCCCTTCCTCAGTTTCTCCTGAGCTGAATTTGTTAAATATAACAAACAAGTTTCTGTTGAAAAGTAGCGTGTGTCTTCAGCTGCTGTTATTTTCTGTGTTCTTACCATCACTTAGTTTTGCTACATCTGTTTTTTTTTGAACAAAATAACTGTATTAATATATGGAGAGAGTTGAGAGACAGGATACAACCAAAAAAAGCCCTCCCATGAACTTTACACATGCAGAATACTGTCACTATACAAATTTTCCATGTACACCTGCCTTATCCAACCCATTAGCCAACATATTGCGCTCCCTGGGAATCCAAAGTTACCCTAGAATGTGCAGAATGCACAGTGTCCCTTGCTTCATTCAAAAATTGAACCAGCCTCCAGGAACTGCTGTCCTTCCCTAACCAATTGATGGTGTTTGCTGTGTCACCTTTGATGGAAATGGCCAACAAACCTAGCTGCTTTGAGATGCAAAGGCCTGTAAGAGCAGCTAAGACTTCTACTTTTGTTGAGTTAGTGACACCGATTAGCCTGCTAAAGGCTAGGGGTGTCAATGGTATCTGAAAATCCGATTTCAAATTTGAGATTCGATGTAATTGAATCGAATTCGGATGATTCGAATAGTAAAAACGGTCAAATTCAAATATTCATTTCCTACCGATTAATTAATCGAATCGAATTCGAATGTAAGTTGATTCGATTCAATAAATAATCGACTTTGATTATATTATAAATATAATATTATATAATATATTTTTAACATTACCCCCTTTTAATGCTTTATGACATTTAATTACATATCTCTTACAAAATACAAAAACACTTGATTATCATTTGAGTGACAAGACCACTTAGTTCTACTTTTCCATTTACCAATAGCGGTGAGTGGGTAATCCCTCACTATTGTTCATCTCATCTCCCCCATCTTTGCTACTCCATCTCATTTGCCCCGGTTCTCCCCCATTCCCCTCTGTCTCTCTATGATATGAAGGTGGTGGTCGTTCAAATGAGACATCCGGACTTTAGTAGCTGGGAGGCATTGTTGCAGAAAAATCAGCCGAAGGTTTGGGGTTTTCAAGTTCTCTGTTGCATCTTCCCAATGTTCTTCTCCTTTGTTTCTCTTTTGATGAACAACCCCTCTTTCTATCTCTCTTGCTCTCCCTTTATTCTCCCCCTGTTCTTTCTCTCTCTTGCTCTCACTCTGTTCTCTTTATTCATGTTACCGGTGGTAAAGGGATTTGTTATTATGACTAGAGACTTAGTTGCTTGCTTTAGATTTTCTAGGTGTTGTGTTTTTTTTTTTCATTTGTTGTTCTTCGTTTTGCTTTAGTTTTTTTTAGGTGTTTTGTTTTCTTTCTTTTTTCGTTTGTTGTTCTTCGTTTGCCCGAGTCATTCGTTTATGGTGAACAAAGGCTCATTTTTACTCTTCAAGACTTGGGGTTTTTATGTCGATTCGAATAATTAGTCGAATTCGAATAATTAGTCGAATTCGAATATTCAATTAACTAGTCAAATTCAAATTCAGTTGGTAACTTTTTACATCCGCCGTATATTTAATCAAATTCGAATCATCACTTTTACAATTGAATTCGAATTCGAACGTAGTCTGATTCAATTTGAATCCGCTCCGTTTGCAGGGCTACTAAAGGCCCAAAGAATGCTGTTGTCTCTCCTTAAGATCACCCAACCAATGCCTGCCTTGCCAGGATTGCCCAAGAAGTTGCCATCAAAGGTGAGTTTCAGTTTCTTCCACTCTATTAGAGTTCAATTTATGCAGGCGAGGAAGAGGAGAGCTGTGGAGAATCTCCTCAAGGTTCCTCTGGAGGTCGTTCAAGGAGAAACCCTGAAAAGCCTTTGAATTGAGAGCCCAAGAATTACAGAGATGATTCTTATAAAAAAAAAGAATTACAGAGATGATAGATGTGCGCTTCCACCTCTTCAAAAGATCTGCTTTTATTGTCCAAAATTCTTCTGTTTCTCTCTTCCTTCACACCCAACAAAACAACATGATTGATTAAACTCCCACAAATTCTCCCTCTCCTGCCCACTCCATGAGCATGCCACTGCTTCTTCCTTTGCATCAAATCACACATGTTTATATTCCCTAACACACACAAAAATAAAAAAAGGAAAAAACTCTTGGAGGGACAATGGGGTTCCACACCTTTTTTAGCAGGAAACTTGGGATCTTGTGAATCTGAAACAAGGGCCTTAAAGAAGGAATTAGAAGAGAAATTACCAGATGGACAAACAGTCCAAATTCTTTTGTCAAAGGCTTGAGGTGTGCTACATCTTTTGTACCCATGATTAGAAACAAGTTGCTTTAAAATAATTATGATTAATTGAACATATCATTATCATCATTATCCAAGCCTTGTCCCAAGTCCCAACTATATGGGATTGACAGCATTTAAGTAGAACATATGCAATGTAAAATTTAATAACAATAGGAGTGAAAAACAGGGTACAATTAAGATTAGAAACCAAGATACATTTCAATGTGACCTTCTCTATTACATTGGTTCGATGATCCATATCAAGAGAGAAATTGTGGAGGATGTTGCTCATAGAATTAGAGTGGGATGGGTAGAATGGGCAATCTGGGAATCCTATGCAATATGAGGATACTGCTTGGGCTAAAAGGAGAACTTTATAAAATGGTTATAAGGCCAAAAATGTTGTATAGAATAATATTGGGCAGTCAAGAAGCAAAATGTCCAAAAAATGTGAATGTTGAGATGGATGGGTGAGAAAGCTAGAATAAAGAAATTCAAATGGCTGACAAGGAATATGTCTGTAACAGTACAGTGGGTTGAGAGATCACCTAATGTATTTTCTGATGTCTTGGCAAAACAAGGGACAAACAGGGAAACATTGTTCTGGGCGCAACTGTAATTTGTGTTTTTTTAACAGTCATGCACTTTTTGTGTTTTCTGTATGGTGAGGCATCACCTTGTGCCTCTCCAAGGGGATTTTCATGTAACCGATCTTTGAATTAATGGAATATGATTCTTTACTTATAAACAAAAGCTAGAAATAATATGATAAGAAATGGACATATTCCTATTTATCAAAAAAAAAAAGGAAATGAACATATTCCTAGAAACCTAGGAGTAGCCTCAATCAGCAATAAAATGCGGGATATTAGACTAACATGGTTCAGTCACATATGAAGAAGACTTAGGGTCAGGCCAAAAAGGACATGGGTTGAAGTAGTAAGAATGATTTGAATAAATTCAACAATGGATATGGGACTAAACAAAGTAGAATGGCAGAACAGATCCATAATGATTTGCAAACTTTGACATGCAGTATTTATTTTGCAGTGAATATTTTTTTAGAGATCATATAATGCAAACTAACAACATAACATGTGTACATAAAACATGTGTAATAGCTTGAGGTATAACATGTATGTCTTTCAGTTAAAACTCATGTTTTTTATAATTTCTATCAGGTGATTGACCAGTCAGGAGTTGTTGAAGTAGAAAGCTTGCGTTACAGAAACATGCCTGCAATAGTTACAACTGCAGTTGGTCAAATGGTAAATCTTTTGTTTAATTTGAAGCCACACTAATTTCATGTGTAAGCTTTACTATTTGCTTGTTTGACTTATCATTTTTGTTCTTTCGATCAATACTTATCATTTTTATTCTTCTTGTGCTTTCCCCTGGATGAATTGATTTAGTATGTTCAGGAGAAGTACCATGGTTTATGCGGTTTACTGATATAATATAGTATTAATTGATGAAACTAGAGAGGATGAATCCTGTTCCATACAACATTGTTGGCTTTATAGTTGTTTGTGAGACTAGAACTAGGAAGTACCAAAGGGAGTCCTAGATACTTCATTGACCATTGTGAGGCTGAACATCCAAAGACTACCGCATTATCTCTCCATCTACCCCATCAAATTTATTCCTGCAATGCATCTGTTCTTCAAATTGACTTTCAAATTTGAAATTCTTTCAAGCAAGTCTATTAATACCCTAAGGGATAAAAGGGAAATTTCACAAAATGGCTGTAAGGCCGGCAATATTGTATCGAATAGTGTGAACATGTCCAACGAAAATGATTGTAGTAGAAATGTGAATGTTTAGATGGATGAGTGGGGAAGCTAAGAAGGATATGATCAGAAATGAATATATTGATAGGAACCTCGGAGCAGACCCAATAGGTGATGAAGACAATCTATATGGCACTGGTGAGAAGTGATCTGCCACAAGTTGATGGGTTGAGAAGAGCTAGGGGCAGGCCTAAAAGGGCACGGGTAGTAGTGAGAAATGATTTAAAGGCCCATAATTTAACATTGGAAGTCTTCAAATTCGTGGAGAGAATCAATCTCTTCCCAAAATCTTGCTCTGTCCCGAGGGGAGTTGGGCCCATACACTCCTGTCAGAATCCGGTTGAAGCCATTTGATACATTTGTAAACAAGACAGAGATGGAGAACTCTCCAGCATCTATTTCTGTTCCTGAAACCACCTCTTTTCTCCATGGGTTGATGATTTCTCCTGCTGTCCCAATGGCCGGCAAGGTTGCCCATCTCTTCCCTCTTAATCCCCATACAGCTTTTATTAATTTCCTATCCACCAAATCCTTTTTAGTTTCCTGTAGGATGACGGTATCTGGATTTTCCCTCTTTAAGGGTTTCTTTCACTAAGCTTCTTTTCATTCCTTCTCCCAAGCCCCTTAAGTTCCACCTTAGAATCTTCATGGCAGATAATTGATAGTATTTTAGTGGCCAATGATGTGTTGAAGACAGAAGACAAAAAGACAAGTCTGGAGTGGTTATAAAACTCGATTTGGAGAAAGCATATGACAAAGTTGACCGGGACTGTGTGCTCAATATGTTGGAGTTAAGAGGTTTTGGAAGAAGATGGGTGTGTTGGATAAAAGGGTGACTCAATTCTACTCAGTTCTCAATGCTGATAAATGGAGAACCAAAAGGTTATTTTCAGGCAAGTCGGGGTCTTTGGCAAGGCTTCTCCCTTTCCCCCTTTCTGTTTACTCTGGTTGTAGACATTCTCAGTCACTTCATTGAGAAAGCAAAAAGCCTAAACCTATTGAAAAGATTTAAAGTTGGAAGAGACTCAATTCACTTGTCCCATTTGATTTTTGCTGATGTCATTGTTTTTTTTGGAGGCTGATCTGGATTCTATCATTAACTTGAAAAAGGTCCTTGTGTGTTTCGAGAAAGTTACATTCTCCAAGTAAATTTTTCCAAGAGCAACATTGTGGGGATAAACATAAGTGTAAGTTTGGTAAACAGCTTCAAGGTGATCCTAGGTTGTAAAGTGGAGACTTTTCTGATCTCATACTTGGGGTTGCCTCTCGGAGGGAATCCAAGAAGCCAAAGCTTCTGAGAACCAGTAGTGGAAAAGTGTGAAAAAAGACTGGCAACTTGGAAGAAAGGCCATCTTTCAAAAGGAGGAAGGCTTCCCTGGCTAACCTACCTTAGTACCTAATTACTATCTCTCAGTGTTCCAAATCCCGGCCAAGATCAGAAATAAAATTGAAAAGCTGCAGCGTGACTTCTTGTGGGATGGGGGTGGAGAGAAAAAAAAACTACTTAGTCAGTTGGGACTTAGTCTGTAGACCAAAGGAAGCTGGAGGACTTGGAATAGGAAGGATAAGGAAAAAGATGTAGCACTTCTAGAGAAGTGGCTGTGGTGGTTTCCTCTAGAACCAAACGCCCTTTGGACCTCGGTCATAATCAGCAAATGCGGAAAGAATGTCAACGGTTGGGACAGCAAGGTCACCTTGAATCTAACAAAAGCCTCTAACCCTTGGAAAGGTATTTTTTCCATTTATGATATCTTTATTTCCTTTATTAGATATAAAGTAGGGGATGGGGCCAAAATCAAATTCTGGACTGACCTTTGGTGGGGAGAAAACACTCTAGCCAACAGATTTCCTCATCTTTTCAATCTCTCCCAAAACAGAGAAGCTACTTTAGCCTCCTGTATTTCAGACTCAACCCCTGCTTCAAACTGGAACCTAAACCTAAGAAGACACTTGAGGGATGTGGAGAATGAGGATCTTGCCGAACTCCTACATGCCTTAAGAGAGGTCTATGTTTCCCCTTCAAACCAAGACCAACGAATCTGGAAGCTCCATCCAGCTGGTAAATTCACAACTAATTCCTTTTCCAGAGCCTTGGTATTGGGTGACACAAACTATGGGTCCCTTATATAGAAGAGTTTGGATTGTTCACGTACCCTCTAGAATCTCTTTTTTTTGTGTGGGAGGCTTGCTTGGGGAAAATAAACACCTGTGATCTTTTACAGAAAAAGCTCAATGGAAGGCTGTACATTTCTCCCCATGTCTGTATCCTTTGTCTCAGTAATGGTGAGTCGGCAGACCATCTCCTCTTACATTGCTTAGTGACGAGGAAGATATGGCTTTACTTAACCTAGTAGGGTACAGTTGGGTTTTCCTGGAACACAGAAGATTTCTTAAGACAATGGCAAGGAAGTGGACTAGGCAAACGAGGAAGAATATACTGGCATACGGTAGCTCAAGCAGTAATGTGGGGTATTTGGGAAGAACGAAACAATCGCATTTTCGATAATAAAGCTAGATCACTTGGAGACTTAATCTCTCATATAATATACTTGTGCAATCAATGGGTGCAGAATTCGGACAGCTTCAAAGGAATGTCCATGAATATGCTTCAGCAGAATGTAGTGGAAGTATTGTTCTCCTCTCCCAGTCCTTCAAGAGGGAAAAACATCCCCCATCAAAGAGAGGAGAAGGAAGTGACTTTATATTTTGATGGAAGTGCTACAGGAAACCCAGGAATAGCAGGAATTGGTGGAGTATTTAAGAGGAGGGATGGCCATCCTTTATGGGTATTTAGTGGACCAATTGGAGTTGCAGATTCCACAACGGCATACATTTTAGCTGCTTTAATGAGGCTCTGTATCACGAGAGACCTAGGCTTCACTGATCTAACAATCAAAGGAGACTCCAGCAACATGATAAAGTGGTTAGGGGAGAAGGAAGGAGGTCCATGGAGACTGGCCCACTATTTAAATGAGGCTAGAGATCTGTTAAATTCCTTATCTGTAAACCTTTTTGGATTCCTAGGGAATTAAACTCTGTAGCTGATAGTTTGGCTAAAACTGGTACACAGGAATTTTTTGTACAGTGATAGAAATATGCCTTTATAACCTGTGTGTAGCCTGATTGTGCATCCTCTCATGTGCTCTCTGTTTTCTCAATCAAGTTAACCTTTTTTCTCAAAAAAAAAAAAAAACAAAACTGGTACGTGGACTGAGTGAGGGTAACATGAATTTGTTGAGAAGCTTGTTGTGTATACTATTTTCTTTCCTTAATAAAGTTCTGATGAAATTACCAAATAAAAAAGAATACAACACACACACGCACAAAAAGAATATTGCACCTCCCAAAGGAACTTTAAAATCAATCTGCAAAAACATTAGCTGATCCTCACTTAGAAGAGGCAGGGTCTTCAAAGATTGGGCCCAGCCTCTGGCCTCTCTGATGAAGTCCAGATGATCTTGAGGCTATGGTTGAGTTTCCTTTCATTATCTAATTAAGAAGAGAAATAAACTCTTGGGAATTCTACAATCATGAAGGAGTGCATTCTTGGAATATAAATATGATGATGGTAGTTGTAGGAAGAAATAATTATAATTAATGGGTTTTGGTTTTTTATTTGTTGAGCCTCTTTTTCTATTTAATAAGTTTTTGTTTTTTTTTCAACAGAGTTCTGATTTCTTTTTTTTTTTCGAGTCTATAAGTGGTGTCCAGGTTATGGGAACTATTCTTTCATAGGTGCAGGGAATCACAGTTGGAAGCACTTTTCCTATCAAATACATTTGGGGGGGGGGTTAAAAGTGTTCTGTTTGGGGAATTATTCACTTGTGAATGATGTTGTACTGTGATTTTGATTGGAAAAATGTTTTGAGGAATTCCTTGCAATTTATGTGGAATTTTCCAAAATGTGATAAAAAACCGATTCCTCACTGGAAAATGATTTAAATGGGGCAAAAAGAAATTGATAGAAAACAGTCATGGATCTTGGCAGCATAGGAAATCCTTGAAAGAGATGAGAAGCCTGTCTAGAGAATTGAGGATTTCCTTCATTTGGACTCAGAGATCATCTAACAGCATGGCTGATGCACTAGCAAGACAGGTAGTGATCACTGATCAGAAATCAAATGTATTGGGGGGGGGGGGGTCATCAACCAAGACATGTAATTGTAAGGGGTAGAAGTGAGGGGGTGTCAGGTTAGGTAGCCAGTGCTAGCATAAATTTCAGTGGGGGTGCATGAGACACTTTTTTCCTTATACAAATTATTTTTTTTTATAACAATATAAAATTGAAAAGTTGTAATCTCACTGTCTAAGAAAGAGGGATAAACACATAAAAAAAAAAAGAAAGAGGGATAAACATTGCAGAAAGCTTTGTGCTAGTTGTACAGAAAATTTGAAAAAAAAAGAAATATTATATTATTTTGGATAAAGAAAAAGGGAAAACAAGAATACCTACAAGAAAAGGGAAAATCAAGGTAGTAATTAAAAACAACATAAGCTGTGTAGTCTTTAATTAAGAAATGCAAGAACAAAATAAATCTAATTAGACACCATTGGGAATTTCTCTACTTTTAGTCAAGGATTATGATATGCCCTGTATCTGTGCATCCAGATACACATGGATACACCAATGCACACATGTTTTAAAAGCTTTAAAACTTTGGGATGATAGATTCCATCCCTCTAATACTTATAAAAAAAGAAAAAAATGGAGTATTGGTAATATTGATACACACTGATACCCAACTTTGGGTATTGGGCTATCGATATTTGATTCTTGCTTTTAGTTTACTGTAAAAAATGAAATTTGGCAATTTGTATCACTTGCCACCTAGGAACTTGCTTCCTGTATTATAGGAATTTAATTAAATAGATTTAGTTCCCAAGCTAGGCCTTTATTTCTGTACTCTACGGGTGCAGAAGCATCTAGGTCATCAGACAATTCCAGGGGTTCATCTAACTATCTAAGAACTCTGTGCAGTTTACTGGTCAACTGAGACCTCTCAGAGGGTACATGAGCTTCCATAATCCACTTCCATTGAAAGATGACCATTGAAGTGCCAACGAAACAAACAGATTTTATAGAAAACATACCATTGTGAAAAGTACAACTCCAAGGCTGAAAAAAAGGGAACAAGTCTCCCAAATTGCACAGACTGTATTCATAAGCAATGGGTGTTCTGTGGCCTAAAACAGAGGCATTTCTAATAACTGACACATGCCCTTTCTTGTAATGTCTGTATTTTTTGCCATCATATTTCACTATCTGCATGCAATCATGCTTATATATTAACAATACACTGATTGTTAACTTTTCTTATTGCTTGTGTATAGGCCATTTCTAAAGGACGTCAAGGAAGAGAGGCACAAAACATTGTGAGGGTAAGTTCATTTCAAGTCTTGACACATGTGCTAGCAACCAGTTACAAGTTGATAGGTTGAATTGTGGATTGGGGTCTGCAGGTTTATTTGGCAAATTTGCGTCTTAAGGAAGTCAACACTGATGTGCTAATCACTGCATATGAGCCAATCTTAATAAAGTAAGTATCAACCATACTAGTTTGGTAACTTAAACTTGTGCAACCCATCCACTTGAGTTGTACGATGCTCCTTTATAGCCTTTGTCATTCCCACAAAAACCTGTGGTGATGTTGGAACTACGTTGGCCATTCAAGTGAGCCTGGATCTCCTGCAAGCAAAAACTCTATGCACATATCATCCAGTTGTATATTGGGAACTATGTTGTGCAACCCATGCTTGCAGAGTGTGTTCAGAGTTTTCGCTTGCAAAGAATCCCATCACCATTCAAGTCAATCTGGGTTCTAAAAGGTATGCCTAGGTTCATCAGTGAGTCTCATTTTGTCGAGTGCACCTGGCCTGGGCCCAAGTGTGTTTTCATATGGCTGGTTGTTATGTTTTAATAAATTAATCTTGAATTTAATGCTGAATCTGTAAAGTAGGTTGTACTTATGATGTTTAGAGTTTAAACAATTTAGTCCATGTAGGACTTGAACACACAAGGTTACAACTTTCATGTTAATATCACAATTCTCAAACCAATTTGAGCTAATAGGGTTTTGGAAATGTTTTATTTCTTTCAGAATTTAGATTTGCGTATTCTTTTTTTTTTGTATGTTGAGTTTTTCTTTTGCTTTTTTATTTTATTTTATTTTAAGTTGCACCTTACTTCTTTCGGAAATGCACCTTGACTTGCACTTCAGGCCATAGGAACCCCCTTGCACTTTAGTGACACTCCTCACTTTTAAATCTGCACTTGGTAGTTTATTGATAACTAGTTGAGTGGCATGTGCATTCTTACATGCAAGAAGAGAGATGGACAAGTAGAATGGGGGGAGAGGAAAACAAATGGACTAAAATTTTTGGATTGCCATTGTATTGACGTGAGGCCAGTGCAAAACTAGTAGGGGTGTATTGGTTTTAAACTGCACAATGGTATAACAACTTTTCTTTAAGAAGGACAGAGTGGATATAGCGGTGATCAACTGATGGCTTACAAATACGTGTCCACCTCAGCATGCCAAAAGAAAATGGATTTTGGGAACTCTTTCTATTTTATGATACCTGGATACCTGTTAAAGGGGCAATGGGATCTCCTGTATGCGGAGACTGTGCACACACTCTGCAAGAACAGGCATCCCAGCCACACATTGGACACATCTCCCCAAGAATTTAATGTACATGCACTGGAGATATTCCCAATGTATGATTGGATGCCATATGCACACTTGCAGGAGATCCGGGCTCATTACTCATTAGTGGGTGCTACATTATTTTGGATGCTTCAACTTTTAGTGTAAAATTTGTATCTGACACCATGTCCAGCCAAGAGTCCTTGCATATCCAGGTAACATTAGCTCCTATTCAGCCTTTATTTTGACATTCTTTTTTTCAGTAAACAAACTCAGTTCTTAAGGGTTTTTGCCTGAAAACTAGTTAAAAAACTATTCGATATTAGCAAAACTGTTTTACAGCTCTGGGAAAAAAGATTAGAGTTGGCTTTCACAACTTTTTATGAAGTCTTTATTTTGTTTTTCTTTTCAGGGAATTCAAACCACTTCTTGAATGCCAGTTTTACCTAAAAAGTTGTTCCAAAAACAAATTTAGGTTTGATAGTAGCAAAGCAGTTTTCACATCCCTGGGAAGAAATATTGGGAAAAACACTATCTTTTTTTTTTTAAAGTTGGATGTAGCAGATTTTGAATGGTGGGTATTTGGTCATGTTTTCTCCTGTGCGTTTAATTAGGGTTGGCTAATGGCTAAGCTAATGCAGACTAAAGTTTAATGGTAATTAAACCTTAAATCTGTAAGCATTCCTTTGTTTTTCATTTTCAGCCCTTTGAGTGAAAGTGCTAGGACAGTGGGAGCTGGTTTAGCTGTCTCTGCCGCACAATCTGGATGTATGCTAATGGCTGATGTCTTCAAACTTGCTGTCTCAAGCTTCAAGGTCGATGACTGGAACCTTTTTGGTGCGGGGACTTAAGCGTGCCTTTAAAGGTATTCACCCAGGAAAAAATAATGCTTATCTTTATGCTTGGTGCTTTCTTGTCTGAAATGTAAATGACAATGCCAAGTTGAATGTGCACTGGATCATTCTGTATTATAAATCGACTTCTTGGATGTCCTTAACCTCTGTTATGTTATTGCTTGTTTGCGTGTAATCAAATGTCACATCGGCGTACACCTATCGCATAGCTGCTCTCGTGCAATCTCTAAATAATGGTTTTGAGTTTTTTCCCATGATTTCAACTACCAGTCCAGTTTATTCACCTTGACATGCTTGATCACAGAAGAATGAGGAGGTTGGGAATTATTCATGCTAGATGTTGGGAGTTGGGTAACAGTTTACCTTGAAATGAAAAAATATTATTGGTTACCATGATGTAACTTCACATGTTCTTTTCTATATCTCAATATCATATAGTGTTTCTGATTTGTTTTTGTTCGGCAATTATTAAAATAACTCTTCTTTCCTGTTACTGTTGTTACAATTAAAAGTTTCCAAGAGGTCCTCTACAATTATAGCAAGCTGTGTGACATTTTCCAACACTGGATCCCACAAACTCTGGCACTTGAACTGTTCTGACATAAGCGGCCAAATGGCTTCATATTATTGATTCAAGAAAAAACTTGGCATATTCTCCAGAGGATAACCTCAGCATATGGATGTGTGCTGAACGTTTAGCAGGTTATGTCTTTAACGAAGATCGAATTTATTATATAGGTTGGTAATTCCTTGATGGGCCAACTCCAACCGTCCTGCAAGTTACATGATCCCAGCCCTAAGATCAGCTTGAATACATAAAAAAAGGTAGGAATTCAGAAAGAAAGATAGGTTCATTCATTTGATGGTTAAGATTACCTGATCGCTGGAATTTATACTGGTCCCATCAAATATTTCGTAATTGGATTTTGGTTTCATGGGTGTATCATATGCTTGATGCAAAATACAGTTGATCTGTCTCTATTGGAGAAAATATCTCCACTCATTGCTATTTATGATGTTTAATTTTTACCCAGAAAGCAGGGCACTTTTTTAGGGGGGAGGGCATTCTGCATTGGTGTACAAGGAAGATAAGGTTGGAGAAGTGTGATCAGAATTCTTTTTTTTTTTTGTTTTTTAATTGAAAACACCCAATTCCGCGTACATATTAAGAGTGACATCATTTTCAAACCAAATCTTAGCCCCAAAAAGTACACGATAAAGGTGGAGATTTTATGGCTTTCATCCGGGTGCACCCCGTGTATCTTTTGCTTATAAAAGTCATAAAGTACTTCTCGCACTTAGCCGAAAGGACTATTTATTTCAGCAAAAATATGATTAGGCAGAACGTACTTATGCTGATCGAGAGAGAGAGAGAGAGAGATAGAGGAACTTGAGCTTTTATATTAAGACAAAAGTTGTTTCGTGTATGGGTACTGTATGGTTGAGCTTTCGATCATGTTGCATTATTGTATATAACAATACCAATATAATAGCTCATAGAAGCTTCTCTTGATGGTTGATAGTTTGATACCCTTAATCGAGGTGGTGCTTACTGCCTAGAAAGCAGCCAATCACTGAATAAGCTTCGAGTGCCGCAGGAATTTCAACATCCAGCCGTCGTAGGAAACTAGGAATGTTGCTGGCTTTTGCAAGATATTCTAATGAAGCATGTTACACAAAACATGCAAAACAACACCTTCAATAAAAAACTCCAATAAATAAACCTAAGATTGCATGTTTTTTTAATGAAATATCCTGCCACTGGACTATATTCTTCTTGTTGATGCTTTAGGTTCTATTTTTTTTTAGGATTGTGTAATTATCTTTCATTGTATCAAATAAAAAACAAATCCTGCCACTGGGGAATTTCGTATCTGCTAGCTATGTTTTGAGTTCTAATCGCCTTTTTAAACAAAATTTCGAAATATTGTCAGTGACAACCCATTATTTTTCTGTTCTTTGTACTTGGAATGCACCAGAGCTTTAGATGCAGGACCTCTTCTGTGGCGAGTAGTCCAGCTTTCTTTTTATTTGTGTATTATATACGGTTCAGCTTGCTCAAAATGAAGCATTCGAGGCCAGGTTCCTCTCTTTTACCTCGATGCATTTTTACTACGTAGTTTAACCGCTTTGGTTTCTCAAATGTATTTTGTGGAAAGCTGAGGTGGCATCTCACGTGTTTTGAGTGTTTACCACTTCATGGTCGTGATACCACACTTGAAAAAAATTCCGGTTTACAATTGCTTTTAACGGTTGATGATGAATCCTCACCTCCCTTGATGATGAAAAAATTCTGGTTCTTTATATCCACCGTGGGAAAGTGATTGTACCTACAATTTAATAGGAGATAAAGTTCTTCTCTCTATGATACTTGGCAAGTTTCAACCTCACTGTCTAACACGTGGCATTCCTGACCCCCTTTCTTTTACAATTTTTCTTTCATTCTCAAAACGAAATAATTGTAGTTTGTGGAGTAAAAATACATGAAAAGAGCAGGACGCAGACCTGTTATGTACAGAATCTCACAAATAGCCCAGCGAGATAGTGTTTGTCAGAGAGCTGTTTGGATTGGCCATGTCATCCCTCCACAAAGCTGAAAAAGGAGTTTTGGGGATTCCAAGGTCTTTTCTAGATGAACCTTTCACAAATGGTTTTCGTTGGATTACACCTATTACATACAACTTTGACATGATCGATTGAATTCGTTCTTTATATATGATTTGACACGAGTTCATTACATTGTGCTGAACTATTTTAATTAATGTATTCATAAGAAAAAAAGGGTAAAGTACACACTGTGTTAGTGGCACTTAGTCCCCTGAATTTTAATTTGTAGCAAAGACTAACCCTGAATTTTTATATGCTACAGATAAAATGTCCATTTGAAGTTCAATGGCTGAGCAAATAAAATATCGAAATAGAAAAAGTAGTTATGTTAAAGTACGGCGTCTCTTGTTGTATTTTTAGTTTTTTTTTTTTTTTTTGCAAGTTTTAGTGTTTCTTCTTTTGTATTTTCTCTTTTCTTTGTTGCATTTTCTATAGTTTTCTATTTTTCTGTTTTTGTTTTTATTTCCCCCTTTTCTTCATCTTTTGTTGTACTTTCTGTATTATCTATAATTTCCTACTTTTCCTTTTTTTAGCTGTACTTTATCTTTTTCTACTAAGAATTGTACTTCATCATTTTTCTTTTCGCAAAATGGTATGATAAAATAACACAAATAGTTAATTAAACTTGAACGTTATAATCACATGAGCAGTTTTTCTGGCGGAATGTTAAAGGCCGATGAGGGCAAAGTGCTGGAATATTAATGTTGAGAATGGGTATTTGTTGCAAATAAGTTGTAAGTTCAAGGGGTTAAGTGTCACTATCCTAAATACAAGGTGGCAGACTGTATTTAATCCCATTTTTCATTAATGGACCATACTTCCAGTTGCTGGCAACTCTATCCTTGGATTTCAAATCTTATCCTTTGTCGTTATTCCTCAGAGATCTTGGGAGATATCATACACCTTTCACATTCACTAGTGGTTTCAACTTTCAAAATGGTGTTAACTGTTACGTTAGCCTCTTTTCTCAGAAGAAAAAAAAACCTGTTACGTTAGGCTCAGGAACAACTATTTTATTGGTCTACGTCTACAATCAGCGTGTCATCGCTTTAGAGACGTTCTGGTTAGGTCATACTCCAGTGAAGCAAGCTAATTATCTGCCTCGAAAATACAATCTACGACTTGATTGATTGACAAGTTAAGGTTGAGTTGAGTTTGGCATGACTCGTGTGTTCTCGCTTCAGTTCTCACTCACATCTGCGTTCTGCTCCGCGTTGCGTGGAACTCCAACATGGATATCGCTGTTCCGCGTTGTAGATCGGATCAATTCACACCCATGGTGTCGTTTTGCAACTATAGTGTGAATATATATTTTTATTTTATATATGTCATATATATTTTATAGGAGATCTATACAATCGATTATAAATGTTTAATTTTTGCAATTTATATGATAAATAAATTAAAAAAGACATCAGTATGTAGATAATAATTATATTTTTAAATAATTAAAAATAGTATTTAAATATAAAAAATATTTTAAATATAATTTTATTGCTAAAAATATTAAAAAAATTAATATTTAAATAATAAAAAAGGAGTTGAGAAGGAGAATCCTCGGACTTGTGCTAGAATTAACATTAATAATTATTATTTTATTGATAAAATATTAAAAATAAAAAATTTAAAAATTATTAAAAGATTAAATAAAATAAGAGTAATTTGACCAATGCAACACATATGAGTTATACTGAAATCTTCCCACAAACTATCCACACCATACCGTGAACCATCCACGAAATACTATGAACGATAAATTAGGGTGTGGCCTGTCCCCGTCCACACATAACAGAACACCATATCTTACCGTGGACAGAACCAAAATGGTCCCATCCACGATATTTACACACTACCAAACGCCACCTACAATAAGCTAATTGAATGAGGTGTTAAAATCCTACAACTAGGCTGATTTTTGGTCTTCTAAACCTTCTGAATGGATTCCAAATTAGACAACCTTTGGGTTGATAAGAATATGAACAAGAGTCCATTTGAAAGCTGTTTTTATTTAAATCATGATGGTACCAATGTCTACCTAATTATTTTAAGGGATACTGCAATCCACCTCATAAATCTGAATTGCAACCCCCTCCTTGTCTACTAATAGCTCCCCTATAAACTGCATTTTCCATAGGCAAGATTCAGTTCACCACTAGAAATATTATCTCCACCCTAGGGGTGGACTGAACTATAAAAACCCCTTCTTTTAAAGGTTAGAATCATGTATACCTCTTTCTTCGGAAACTTGTTTGATTAGTGTTGTGAAGTCATGAACTTAGTGCAGGTTGACTTAGCAAATGAGTGATTAACTTGGGCCCAGGCTATATATTTTCCATGTGACACTGGGTCTGATTCTTAATTTCTGATGACTATGGCATCGACAACCTCATTTGTGTGATACAAATGAAGAGGGCATTTCCCATGACTATGTATTGTTTTTTTAGGCTATGCCCTAACTACTCCTCCAAGGTAGACTACAAATGAAGGCCATATCATTTCATTAATCAAGGCCTTGAAATTCGCCGAAATCAGAGGAATTTGGGATTGATTTCGAAATTTTTCAAATTTTCCATTTCTTTAGAAATGCTTGTCATGTACATACCACGTTGTCCTTACCCGTAATATGATAGACCAACAGATTTGCATAAAAATTTGAAAAAAGAAGAAAAAAAAAGACAACCTTTTATTCCATTTGAAATGAAAATTCCAACTTGGAAATTGGGGTGCTCCCATTTCGGTTAATCGAATCATGGGTAATATTCTGAAACCGAACCTTTTTTGTATTTCTTCAAATCGAATTGGTTTAATCGTTTGACTGGTTTTGGTTTAATTGAAATCAAACTGGTTCTGAAACCGTTTAATCGTTTGATTAGTTTTGCTTTTTGACCAGTTTGATTCTTCTATTTTTTATATTTATAATTTATATTACAATATATATATATATATAATATTATAAATATAATAAATAATATAATATATTATATATTATAAATATAATATACGCATGATGTTTCTCTCTCTCTCCTGAAAATGAAAGTAGTCCTTTGATTTTTTAGAAATACAGAATTGAAACGGACCAGTTGATTCCATAAACCACATTTTTGAATTTGGTTCTATTTTTAGGTTTTTCGGTTTTTTATGAACATCGCCAACTGAAATTGTTCTTAAAATTTGGATATTTTTTTCTAAGAAAATTCCAAAAATTTTAGCTAAGCATAATATATCTCTATTGTTGTTGTTTTCTTTTGGGTGTTTAAAGAGTGAACGAAATAAATATACAACTTAACTATTAATAGAGATATGAATAGTAGTAGTAACACGGGTCAACTGGTTGTCGAGTACTCTGTAAACATCTCATAAAGTCGTTGGATCAAATGAACAGTCAATAGTGTCCACTATTTGAAATTTAGCAATGGTTAAGGGACCACTGTCCTTGGTATGTGCTATGTTTTCCACATTTTATAATTATTTCCGATCAAGAGCTCTGTTCCTTGATGACTTGATGTTGACTCCTATTTAAATCTTTGGTAGGCAATTCACATCAAATAATTGCCAATTCTAGATAGGAATAAGCAAGCACATTTCAATAGAAAATTCCAGATTTCAATCCGTAATTCCGTATTAATCTTAGTTTCATATCTTCCTCAGTTAAGCTCAGGTCGGCTCCGTAATTTCAGAAAAAGAGAGGTGCAAATGCAGAGAGGACAAGTCCCCAATGGAAATCTTGTTAAAATGTTAATTAGAGGGTAGTGTGAGGGGTTTCTGGCGGCCAGCTTATATGAGTCCGGAATAGCTAGCGGCAGGCAGAGTCTGGAGTGATGTGACCCAACTGCCAGTTTTTAAGTCGTATTCCGTCAGCCCTAGGCCGCATAGTGTTTCATAGCTGGGTCGATGACGTAAGCCCTAGAGAGTGTGGAGTTGGTTGGTTGCTCTCCCAGGCAAGAAGATTCCAACTGTCGAGTTTGACGTGGCGTTGTCAGCCCACCCACCATCTTCGCCAGAGGGAGTCGAGAAGGACATTCCCTTGGCGAGCTGGACCGTGGGTCCCATCCCCTAACTGCTTCTCTGACCCCGAATTTAATGGAACCCAATCCCCACCGGCTTTTATTTCGGTTCAGCTCGGCTCGCCCCTCCCCAGACCCAAGATGCGAGCCTAATTGACGAAAATGCCCTTAGTGAGGGTACTGTTTGGTTATGTTATTTCATTTCCCCTCTTGAATGGATAATTATAATTCCATTATAACCAAGTGTAGCCATACACGTGGCAGACATGAAGGAAGAGGAGAATCCTCAAGTTATGAGATCTACCTACCAGATCCGGTAGGGATGCAGCTAGTCTATAGGTCAACAACTAGGTACCTACTGACCGAGAGAGAAAAAGAGAAAGAGAAAGAGAAAGAGAGAGAATCAAAAGACGTGGTGGAATGTGTAATGAGCTTTTACATAATCCCTTCATCATCATATTCTGGCAGCATAAAAGTTTGAAGTAGATCAGATCATCAGACGGCTACTTTGGATTTTGGGTAGTGAAAGGAATTGGGTTTTCGGCACGTGTACTTTTATCATACCTCTTATAGACCACATTAAGAATATGCAAGAGTGTACTTTTATATTTAATAGATGCTTACTCAGTTGTTCTCTGGTTCTCTCTCTCTCTCCTTAATCTTTATTATTGCTTTGCTGATTCGCTCTTTATCTTTGCCAAGAAAAGACTTAGGCCTTAACTTGTGTAGTTTCTGTTCGAATGTGAATCTCAGCTTTCAATCCTTTCATCTCTCTCTGCCCATGTTCCCTATGACCCCCACATAACACATTACTTTAAACGCTTTATCTTTTATATAATTGTTGTCAAGTCTAGTGACCACATATCCTAAAACTTATCAAGTTGGAGATAGAATAGAAACCCACCTGGCCCCTAGTTAATTTAACGTCGGCAAAATCTTTATCTCTTTGGGATTAACAAACATTATTTTGTACTTTGTCTTTTTCACTTTGATCATTTGTTTCCTAGCCTAGCAAAGTAAGAAAAAAAGTACAGTTACCATTTTACTCTATTTGGCAAATATTGACAGAATTAGACCATTTGGGTTGATTCAAAGAAGCTACAGTAAATGAGTTGGTTGTTAAAGTTTGTAATATCCAGATATCTTTTTTTTTTTTGGGGGGGGGGGGGAGGAGATTGAAGAATTAGGGGGGATGAGTGGGTGTTAATTAGAGGTAGGGCAAGAGATTGTAGTTGAATTACAACCAACATTCCGACAAATTCTGGAATGGGTTAGAGAGAAATCGGTAAGGTAAGCCATCTCAGTCACAGGAAGGCCATTGTTTCAGAATGAGCAGCACGGGCTAATCCATGGGTCCCCTAATAATCCATGGTAGGTGGTTCTCAATGTTGTGGCGTGGGGCAGTGCAGCAAGTAGGGCGACGAATTCGTCGGTAGTACCATTATACAATGATGTTGAAATGCAGCCTAAGACACGAAGTGTGGCATGTGTATCTGCTGCCTCATTTTTCATTAGATTCCATCTAATCTAACCAGAAAAAAATGCATGTACAATTATGTGTGTCGTTCATCCATTAGGCCTGCAGCCTGCTGCTGCTTGTTCTCATTTACAATAATTGTATCTTTCCTATTAGAGTTATGATCGAATTTGATTATGTCGTTGGCTCATTGGACGGTGCTCCGGAACCCAGCTATACCTACCAAAGCAAAGACGGATGAGAGAGAGTTATATCTATACATATATATAGAGAGAGAGAGAGAGGAAAGAGAAAGATACCATTGTGTAAATGCGACAGGTTCGGACAATTACCCTACTATCAGATGGGTGATGAGAAGTACAGATTGATGGCGATGCTAACAAGTTACAAGACTGAGAGGATCATGTGATCAACTTAATGGCACATCATGGACTTAATTGAACCCCAAAAGAGAGAGAGAGAGAGAGAAAGAAGTGAAATGGGCCCCCATTATGATGATCTCGCTAAAGAGCTTAAGTGTTTGTTAGCGACTGTTTACGATATCTAATAATAGTGATTTGGTATTTTGGTTTGTCACAAACTCACACCATCGGTTAGGTAAGTTAGTTATTGAATTGTTTGTAACGGGTGCTCTCTTATTAGAAAGACAAACTCTTGCTGGTTTTACAATGTGATTTGTATTCACCCAAAAGGGGAAAGAAAGGGAAAAAAAAGGAAAATGTTAACAACTTGTGTCTGTGTGGGGAGCCAAGCTCTTAGCAGTCTAAACTCAACTCTCTGATCTGATATTCCGATGGGTTGAGGGATTTGCGAGGACTTGGGGCAGGCATCTCTTCTGTGTTCTGTCCAAGTCCAAGGAGGGGAGACCAAAATAGGTTAAAACGCTGAGCCCTAACCATACTCTAACCTTGGGTCATGGGCGTTTTTATTAATCCCAACCAGGGTTAAGAACAAAGGCAAAGGCCAAAGGCAAAAGGCAATGATTACTTGAATGAGATGGGACCCACTTGATTATCTTTTCTTTTCGGTCTCTCGTTTTTTGACTTGGGATCGGGTCCCACCTCGGCCACCACTGTCTTTATGGATTGAATGATAAAGAGCACCGCACGTGGAGTCTGAGCCAAGGGACTGTCCAACCACAATAAAAGGAAGCAAGATTTAGAAAGGAGAGAAAAAATATTATAAAGACTTTAAAAATACAAAATAATTCTAAATACTAATAATAATAAAGGGGGAAAATAAAGGTTATGGTAAAGCAAAAAAATTTCCCCAAAAATATTGCTTTTTCATGCCCCCCATATAATTTCCACTCATTATATTTGTTGCTTAAAGCTCGCCCTCCTCCCTCTCTCTCTCTCTCTCTCTCTCTCTCTCTCTCTCTCTCTCTCGAGTATAGACCCAGTAGCTAGTCGAGCCCCTCAACTCAAACGAATATGAAAGCTATTGCAGGCTAACGGTAGAGAGACCGTCATCAGCCCATCATCCCCTTTCTCACCACTCTCTCACCACTGACAGACTGTGAAAGAAAGAGAGAGAGAGAGAGAGAGACGCTAAGCTGAGACCCACACACCCAGAAGATATTAAATTAAAGTGGGAACCGTCCATTCTACAGGTGATGTATTATTCTTATTATTTGTATTAGCAAGGGTTGTTAAAATCTTTATGCGATCAATCAAATGGAAGGAGATAACGGGATCCGTAGGCCAAACTTTCCATTGCAATTGCTAGAGAAGAAGGAAGAAGAGGATGTGTGTTCAAGCTCGGGCTACCCATCTCTAGCTATATCTGCCGAGACAAGCACCATCCGATCCAATTCCAGTCTACAAACCATCGAGCCAGCAGCAGCGAAGAAGGCCCCTCCGAAGAGGACTTCCACTAAAGACCGACACACCAAGGTTGATGGTCGGGGACGTCGCATCCGTATGCCAGCGACCTGTGCCGCTAGGGTGTTTCAGCTCACTAGAGAACTAGGCCACAAGTCCGACGGCGAAACCATCGAGTGGTTGCTCCAGCAGGCGGAGCCGGCGGTGATTGCCGCCACCGGTACCGGCACAATTCCTGCCAATTTCACGTCCCTCAACATTTCACTCCGTAGCACGGGGTCTAGTATGTCGGCCCCATCTCAGCTTAGGACCACGTACTTCAATCCAAACTTGGTCTCTACACCACAGTTAAGGATGAGAAGCGAGTGGGAACGCAGCATCATGGACGAGTCTCAACAACGTCGAATTCTATTCCCTGGCGTTGGGTTGTCATCGGAGACTTCCTCCTCCACCTCTGCACTTCTAAATTTTCACCCTAACAATGTAAACCCCATGCTACATGCTAAGCAGGAGCTGCGTGATCCATGCCTAGACATGTCGGACACCGACACTGGCATTGGCAGCAGAAAGCGTCGACCGGAGCAGGATCCGAGTCCTTCGTCGCAACAGCATCAAATGGGGAGTTACTTGTTGCAATCAAGCGCGGGTCAAATTCCGGCGAGCCATGGTCAGATTCCGGCGACCTTTTGGATGGTTACTAACCCTAACAACCAAGTGACGAGTGGTGATTCCATTTGGACATTCCCTTCGGTTAGTAACACTAGCATGTATAGAGGGTCCATGTCCAGCGGATTACATTTCATGAATTTCCCTACTCCCATGGCTCTCTTGCCAAGCCAACAGTTAGGCCCTTCAGGCATCGGTGGTAGCGGAGGCTCGTCCGAGGGACACTTGGGCATGCTTGCCGCCCTTAATGCTTATCGGCCGTTGACAGGCACCGGCGCATCAGACTCTCAGGCGAGTGGGTCCCATCAGCATCACGAGGGGAGTGAACGACATGACACACCTGGTCATCACCATTCGTAGATCGATCATTCATACATGTATGGCTTGATTTTTTTTTTTTTTTTTCTGAAATCCTTTAAAATATATAATTTGCACTTGAAACACGCTCCGTTTGATTTCTCCAAATTTGACGAGTTTATTATTCCTTCTTTTCCCTTTAATTAATGTGTGCTTTGAGTAGTAAGTAGAGAGGATTATAGGGCATGAGAAGACAGAATTTAACATGGGGTATTTGGCTGGTTTTTGCTACAAGTCTCTTGGGGTGTTATCCAGCAATTTCTTATCATTATTGGCTGTTATTCTATTTCTTTAAGGCTACTTGCAGTATTTGCTTTTGGTTCGAGTAAAACATTAACATGCATGCAATGCTCAAGGATCACTGTGACTTGCATCTAGGGTTTTTCATGAATTTAACCCACACAGAACATAAGAGGTAGAAGTACATCACCTCTCTCTCTCTCCTCCTTTGGTTGTGGTGGTGGTGCGGGGGGGGGGGGGGGGGGGTGAAACATTCAGTTCATGAAATTCAACTAGAGGTTGAAACAGAAAGATACAACAGTATTACTGCACTGTAGTATACAGGTACTGCTTTCGTATTTGATTCTCAATATCTCTTCCATGCATCTCACGTTACTGCAACTGTGATTTAGGACCATCAGAGCAGTGGGTCCATCCATTTACTACAGGGTGGTGGGAGCCACATCTTATCAGTTCCAGGTGGTGCTCAGGTGGTGAGCCCCAGTTGCTGGTTATTGTCTAAACCAGTGTACAATGTCACTGACTAACAAGAGGATCATTCCTCCCCTTTTTATAGAGGGTGATTGCTGGCACAATTGATTGGTGCTGGGTGTTCTTGACCCCACACATGGCCCACTAACTGATCAATCAGGACCATTCTTTAGAGGGAACCCCTCTTGGACGGGGACACTACGCATAAAATATGCTAATACACATATCTTTCACAGTTCTAACACTATCATATCAGTTTTGTATTTAACTTCTTCTCTTATATAGTTCATTGAAAAGAGGTGGAAACTGAAGTCTTAATGGGGCTTTTTGTTGCAATCTAAGCGTTTCTTGGTTGAAGTGATAGAAACTACAAGTGTATATCTCCTTCCTTCAGAGGATACAACATTATATTATCTGAAAAAGAAGGTTAATTATATATAACTCTATATATAATGGTACACTGTCCCGAATAGAGTTGTTGCAAACGAATTCTTTTATTATTACTGTTATGGATTGTAGCTAACTAGAAGGAATGAAGGATTATGTACTGCTTTTTTTTTTTTTTTCCTGGAGGGTATTAGAATTGTATAGCTGATCGAGCATAGTAAATAGACTTTGTATTAGTGATGAGTATAATGTTTAATAACTTTGGTTCATGTTATTATTGTTTGATTACATTAATTTCCTTTGAACTAGTTTCAGTTTTAGAGATTGACAGTATTAACATACGTTAAATAATTTCTTTATAGCTTGGCTATTATGTGTGTGGTTGTAGCATTATAGGAATAATTATTAATTGAACATAAAAACCACCACTTATAATCTCATGCTTATCAATCTGCTTAATTATTTGAGTTTAATTAGCTACATATGCAATTAGATTTTTTGGGTAGACAGTCAAGAAACATTACTAGAAACAAATCTAGAAAGAAAATGCATAATAGTCATGCTGGGTCCATCAACTTCTGTTAATTTTGGGTCAGGGGGGAACATTTATGTTGGGTCCATCGACTGGTCGATAGAAATCAATGAGCATGTGCATCTCATATTAAAGAACCTTGCTATTATATATAGGCATAATAATGCTACAGAATTCCATCATTTCCCTCTAGTTTTCTTCTCATATTGTCTATTTTTTTTTTTGCTTCATTTCACAAACAAAATTTCTGAAATAGATTTGAACTTGGTTGATTTTAGTGGTTTAATTGGTCTGCCCAAATAGTGGGCCGAGCTTTTAATGCCATAATTATCATGTTTCTGGTGCTTTTATTTACTTGTTGCTAGTTTTAGAATGTCAACACAATTCTTCTTTTGGTGACAATGGTATCTTGCAGGTCAAGAAAAAAGGCAAGCTTTTAAATGTTAATTAAACTATTGGTAAATCAAGATTAGCTTACAAACCTAATGGAGTTTGTATATCAGAACATGAAAATTTTAATTTGATTTTATTTATACCTAATTAATATGAATTAAATTATGTGCTGCTTTACACAAACCTCCTTTACAAAAAACAAAAAGAAACTTCAATACATTTTCTTGTGTATCGTGTAATAATCTTGCTCTTTAGTAATGAGTTGTAATGATCATAAAATAAAGTAATAGATTATAAATTGGGTTTAATAGCTCGGTGGTTTAAGTTGTTTAATATTGTAACTTTCTTGAAAAAGTTGTGCTGTATTTAGACTTAATGACTGCAAATTACAATGCTTCTTACTTTAGCCTCCATTTTGAAAATAATAAGGAAAAATCACAAGCCAATAGCTATTTTCTGTACGTTGTGTAATCATTGTCCTTTAAAAACATTAATACATCGATATTAGCTGTAATGATACTAAATAAAAGTCATAGACTTATAAATTGGACTTGAGATATTGGTGGGTTAAGCTTGATTCAGTTGTTTAATCTTCTGGATTTTAGCTAAACCCTATAAAATATTGCCAGGTTGGGTATTTCTTGATACATATACCAACCCTAATGCAAACTTATTAAAGAAACCAAGCATTTCAATAATTTCTTCATTACCAGTACTCTTTCCAGTAAGACCACAACTTTGTATTCCCAATTATTTTATTATGGGAGTGATCTAATAGCTACAGTATAAACTTAGAATCTCCAGAGGTCATGAACTCGAAGACTTGTGGAATTCCACCTGTTGTATTTGAACAACGTTGATGTGTTGAGTAATGAAGACTTTAATTTCCCTATATTATGCGTATTGAGGGATCCATGGTTCCAATGCAGAAGCTGAATTTTCTCCCTGCTAGATTGTAGATTATTCTTATTTATCTCTCTGATAATTGAAAGTAAATTCCAACTCCTCTCTTCATTCCAATACAAAGTATTATAACAATTGGATTTATCCACAAATTTACTACTGCTACTACATGAAATTAAAGAGAGTCTCTTTCTCTCTCTCTCTCTCTCTCTCTCTCTTATACACACATATACACTTACACGCATACACATATACACACACAGAAAATGGGTCATCGCCTAATTCTATATCATTCATTTTTTTTTTCTATTTCTTTACCTTACTCTTGTAAAAATGTATTTCAATTGCAGGTGATCAGTTTCTTGTAGTAACAAACAGTATCTATAAAGCAATTGAAAATAATTAACATCCAGTTGTATATCTTATAATTTACCAATGACAATACAACACTCTCTTTATACATACAGTCATTAATTAAACAGCCGGGTTGAGTGAATGTGGATACATGTCTATCAAGTAAGCAGTTTGCTATCTTTCTTTCAAAAGAAAGTACCTTACTCCAGTGAAATGCACAAGAATAAAAAGTTGGGTATAACTTGAAACATCGAAACGAAATACATCTTTTGGATCGCAGTTGCTGAGTGATTTATTTGTGGAATGATAGCTGAGGTGGTAGACAGACATGGGGCCATATGTTTTACTAATCCACCATCTTTCCATGTCGTGACTTTCAGCTAGAATTATACCTTCTGCTACATGGCAAAAGGAGTCTCTTTTCTTCACTCTTTCTAGTGGAAAAATTCAAGAAACTGAAGGGGTATTATTCAAAGTTCCAAAAGCCGTGTGGGTATGTTGCTTACACGACAGATAGAAATTCAAATGATCACTCATTGGATAGATGACTGAAGGCATGAATCTATATATCATTAATACTATTTCAACGCCCAACTGGAAATGGGAGAAAAGAAGGAAAGAGAAATGAAGCAGCAAGTATGGAAGACTACGTAACAGAGTACCTTTTTTTTTTTTTTTACCTTAGTGGACCAAAAATCTCCATGACACCTCAACCCATTACCCACCGACCCTCATTCTGTAGTTTACAGAGTCATCAACATCGTAGATGGGGCATAGCTTGCAGGCTTGCAGCTCGGGACCATTTAAGCAACTCGTCTAGCTATAATGCCATAGATCGCTTTAATTTCTACTAGCTAGCTAGCTCTTTACTTTGTTCTTTTTTTTTTTTCTTTCCTTTACTACTTCTCCGAGTATCTGTCTGTATATTCGACTAACACACCCCAGGTCTTACTTTTGCTAGGGACCATCCAGAAGAAGGAACCCCTAGGGAATGGTCTATGGGTGAGGTGGGGTGGCCCATGCTTATGGCTTAGGCTAGGTTTGGTTGTAAAATAAAGAGAGGCGCTTTTGTATGTCAATACACTCTTTAAATATACCTAGGGGCTGAGGGGTAGCATTTGTATATATCAAACTAATTTTCAACGGTGTATTTATTAACTATATATATTTACCTCTAAAGGTGGAAGCTGAAGAACTTAGGTTCTTGAGGTTGTATGTATAATTTAACGAAAGAAATTCTTGTTGGCCATGGACTCGGGTTATGATAGATCTGCATGTTGCAATGCTGTTTGAATTTATCTCGATCGGTTAATTCAGGGTGATGAAACTTTGTTGGAAATAATGAAGATATTGGACATGATGTTTGTTTATGTTGGGGAGCTTCAGGAAATTCTACTGATGATTTAGTCTTTTTGATAATAGAGACTATAATGCGAGAGAGTTTAAACTTAGGAATTTAATGAACCATTGAAATAAATGTTGCTTTCCTTAAGGTTATGTTTGGTTCGAAGGAAAGTGCATTGAAAGGTGAGGAAACCTTTACAAACCTTGTATGAATTTCTCTGTCTTTCCCTACCTATTCCTTCAAACTAAACATAACCTAAAAGAATCTTAGACAATGTAGCCAATGCCTGATGCTGTGGTGTAGTGGTTATCACGTTAGTCTTACACACTAAAGGTCCCCAGTTCGATCCTGGGCAGCATCATTATGCACATTTTTATGCATATATGTATGCATAATATTCTTTTGCAATATATATATATATTCTTTTGCATGTGCCACTTACTAATGTGATTTAAAGGCACCACCGGCTCTAATATTATACTTAAGGGATAATGGTGCTTTTATCGTTATCATCATTATTGTCATTGTCTTATTATAATTTTTGTGATCATCATCGTCATTGTTTTAATTCTTATTCTTATTATTATATATTTGTTTTTTATATATAAAGATGTACTAGATATAGATATATTTCCATAATTTGGGCATGATATTCTTTTTAAAATTATACAATTTGCAAGTAATGGGCAATTTTAAAACATCAATTTATGCTTTCCATACTTTTCAATTGTTGGGGCTTAAGCTATTGAGAGATTTAATTGGATGTTAGATTAGCATACCCATTCAATAAAGAACCCAATAACATTTATGGTGGCTATGAAAATTGAAAAATGCCCACTTCCCCACCTCCCTTCAATGTATATAAGTTTTAATTCTCCAAGTTAGGTGTTTATTAGAAGCTAACTCTCAAGCAACTGGCTACTCTTCTAAAAGTTCTAAATCCCTTTGGTTAATTACTCCAAGAATAGGTATCCCTTTCGTCCCCCCTATCCCTTCTTCTGATGTATATAAATTTTTTTTTGACACTTGTTCTTTAAAATACTTCCAATTACTCTTGTAAAAGATTAAAAACCATTTTTAACAGTTGTTAAAATATTTACAAGTGTTCATTCAACGTGTTTACTGTATTGTGCTTATTAGATCCAGTCCCATCACTTTCTGCCAGCACCAGAACTGTCGCTATACCAAAGTCCTTTTTCTCTCTCTCTGATCATATTTTGGAGCATTATTTAGGAGAGTGGCAGATGTGGGATCCAGAAGATGGGCACAATTTTGCAGATATATGGTGTTTGATGGACTTGTAATAGGGCCCATCCAACTGACCAAAATGCAGCCTGCAGGTGCATTGTACTCAAGTGGCATGGCAACCACTCTGGTTTCTTTTGTTTAACTTACAGCTCCAGAATTCATCTTTCGTCCCTTTCGAATGTGGTAATTGAATTGGAAAAACTGAAGAGAAGAAAACAAAATCCTGAAAAAGTGGGCTGATGATGTGCCGAAGCGCAGGTGTCGTCGTTTGTTACAGTAATCATCGTACCTGGTTACATGTATGTATGATCTCATATAATATATACTTAGACGCATTCGAGATTTGAATTGGAATGTGGGATTTCTTGGCCATTGGGGATTGTAGTTCGAGACCTAAAATCTGGATAACGCAAGATTCCAATCTAATTGTCAGTGAAAAATGCGAAGAGCAGTGGGTGGTCCAAATCTATCAGATGTATCTAAAGTCTAAACTGGAGATTGTCTGGCTGTGGTTAATGACTAATGAGAGAGACAGACTCCATTACTGCTCTATCAAATATTATTTTAGAGCCAAGGAGATCGAATGACTTTGATTTGACAGTAGTGTTGTTGGATGAAGACGTGGTACGTGGGTTGTGGGTTCGTATGTTTACAGAAAATGTCTTACCATGCAAGCAGGTTTACAGAGAAGTGAATAGACGTAACCTCACGGAGACGGAGTATTGAGTTTGGCAAATCCCTAACATTTGGAAGAGTGAAGGGGATGTTACGCGTTACGCCGATTAACTTTTGCAGATCGGATCTGCTCCTCACTCCTTACATCGACCTCAAAGGCGCATCCCACCGTCATCGGGAACATTTTTCATATTTATATGTTATTATTTAGGGGAAAAATTTTTAATAAACTGTACGTAAGATATGGCTGTAAGGTCAGTGTGAGATGTGTTATGCGAGGAATAAATTTCAGTTCTAACGTAATTTTGGGCCATTAAGGTCTTATTTGGTAACTCTTATTCATAAGAGTGTTTCTATTGTTTTAGTTAAGGCTGGTCATAAATAAATTCAAATCGATTAAACTGATCAATTTGGCCTGATCCAACTTGATTTAGCCGGTTTTTTTTCACCACCATTCGGTTTTGGGTTGTAAAGATGGGTAAACAGGTAATTCGGTTCGGTTTCAGTAACCAAACCGAATCGAACCGAACCGAGTTATCTATAAATATATTCTCACTGAAATATTATATATAATATGTATATTTTTGAAATATATATTTCAGTTTTAAATGTATTTCTAATAAATATATTCTCACTGAAATATCATATATAATATGTATATTTCAGTTTTAAATATATTTCCAGAAAATATATTATGAAATATTATATATAATATGCATATTTTCGATATATATATATATATATATATATATATATATATATATATATTTCGGAAATATATATATTTAAACCAAAACCGACCTGAACCAACCAAGTCGGGTAGGTTGAAAATTGGTTTAGTTCGATTGAAAAAAACTAGTAAACCGATCCAACCCAACCCAACCCGTGAACAGCCCTATTTCCAACATTCTCGCAGAGCAGAACACGTTTGATAGAAATAAATGAAAGAAACAAGCTATTCTTGTATGAGAACAGCATCCAAAGAACTCGTTTTTTGGGAGTGACAAATCGACACTCTCAAAGAACACACGGTTCTCATAATGTTGATGCATATTAACGAACACATGAGTGACATTCCCACATGAAAGAAGTGTTATATTTGGTATTTCACACGGAATGATTAAAACAAGCTCTAAAACAACAATTTTTCATTCATTCGACACTACCTCATTGCTGCTGCACAACCTAGAGAAGGGCCTTGGCTCCTGTTACGTCAACAACCGGTCAGTGAGCGAAGGGAACAAATCTCCGATGACATTTTTTCTGGCCAGATGGTAGGTTGTATTCCTTCTTGTCGTACTTGGTTTTATACTTGTCGTTGCTCTGTTTTATATTCGTCGTTGTTCTGCCCAGATTCACCCAAACTTACATCTCCGACAACAATTCAAACACTATTTTTGTTTCTGTATAATAAAAATCTGTTCTCAAAAATCAATTTACCAAATGCCTCTGTCATTCTAAATGAACAAGAAATACCTCTGTCATTCTAAATGAACAAGAAATAAAGTTCTTGTTCTAGCACAGAAATTTTTAAAAAATTAATAACAAATGAAAACATTGCCAAACTAGCCACGTCCATTATAACCACTATATCTTTACCAAACGGGCTTCTAGTTTTCTTATTATTTTCTGTGGTACGGCTTCTCGCACTGCGAGCTCTGCATATTCCTGTTAATAGCAACAGTTGGTTGGCACCATTCATTCGTAAGCTTTTGTAAAGTGGAAGAACATAAGACAGTGGCCTCGGCCAAAATCCATGAAGCCCATTGGATTCATTTCTGAACAGCTGACGATATTACAGAGGTAAAAGATATCTTCTGAATTTAAATTTCTATCTCATCGTATACTTTATTGGAATCATTTTCTTGGAAAGACTAGGTATTTTGTTACGCTAGTACGTTATAGCCCTATAGCCTCTAGGACAACTCTTGGGAGGGTGCTACAACCCACCCATTTAACTTGCCCATCCATTTAATATGATTGATTTTGTTTTTAATAATAGAACATTGTCAATTCATTAGTGTAAAATGATTCATTGTTCTAAGATTATTTCTAACATTTTACGAATATCTTAAATTAATAAACAAGAAGTAGATTAATGACTTATTTGTTTAAACCGTGATGCTAAACGATCCGAATGACTGGTTTAACCATTCGGATCAATGGTTTTGGAATTTGGACCAAAGTCAATGGATTTTTATGTAGTTCTGATTTTACGATAAAACAGGCACGTCTTTTACTCCAGGACCAGGTGAAGGGTTGAATGGTCCGGCCGCTGGATCAACGATGGGTCACAAACAGTCAAGCATTGTATTACACATTCAGACTAACCACCAAGTAGTGAGGCCCTAAATTGTCCATGTTTACTCTAGTACAAATGAGATTCCAAATTAATTTGCCATCTAAACAACGAATTAGGATTTGTTCCTCACGTATGCTTTCAGCTGTGCATTGAGAATCTCGCCTACTTGATTTTATCATCATTAATGGGAGGATGTTCCCAATGTAGGACTGCTATATATGTGATGCCAGGATGGTTGAGACAGTGGGTTCAGTTTAGAAGTACAAATACAAATTAAGGTGCAAAAACTTGTATTTTGTATTATTTTATTTTATATATTTGTATCATAAATATTTGTATTTGTATTCCTTTTGAATGGACTTTTCCAAGGCTCTGTTTGGAAAAATATAAATACAAAAAATGTATAATATAAATGCATACAAACTAATAGGAGTGAGCAAACGAAATCGAACCGAATAAATTAAACTTTTGGAAACCGAACTAAGAAAAGTGGCAACCAAAACGAAATCAGATTTAGGTTAAACCAAACAAATCGAACCGAAAATTGTTTCGGTTAATTTGGTTTTTTCGATTAAAACCGAAGTGAGATAAAGGTTGAATCTTTAACCAAAAATTATTTCATTCTTTACTCAGTACTTATAGAAAATTGCAGGGAATGAGGGAAGAAGAAAAAGAAAAAAAATAAACAATAAATACCTGAGATTTCACTTGCTGGTTGCCGTCGTCCACTTGTTGTCGCTTGTCAATGCTCGAGTTTGAGACTTGAGAAAGTCAAAAACAATACAGAGGACAGAGGTCAGAGGTCAAAGGGAATGGTCGAATGAGAGAAGAAGAAAAAGAATGGTCGAAGACTCGAAGTCGAATGAGATACTTCAGTTCAGTCGCCGCTGACTTTCTGCTCACCGTCACCGGAGTTTGAGTTCAGTTGTTGCTTCAGAAAGAGGGAAGACGGTCAGACTCAGACGGTCGCCTACCTGGCTACCTCCCCTCGACACTCGACAGTCGTTAATCGATATGGTTTTGGGTTTTGGAATTTTGGCGTGCCTAAAAGATTTATTAGTATAATTACTAATATAACCTTATAATTTTGGTTAACTGAATCTCAAATTATCATACCCAAAATCGAAAACCGAATATTAAATAACCGAAATTTAAAACTGAAACCGAATCATATACCCGATTAAACTGAATCGAATGTATCGAAACTTCGGTTTAAGCCGAATTATGTTCATCCCTACAAAATAATATAAAAAACAAGGTTTTGCATTCTACATATTTCTATTTATACTCCTTTCAAACTATGCCGAATACAAATGTATGGGGTGCTTTTTAATTGTAATGCAATTTTATGTACACTGTACTTTTATTTGCATTAGTTATTGTGCTTTAGGTCTTATATTTTATTTCATTTTTATTGCAACCAATCAAAGTAAGGTAAGATTTGCATCGGTGCAAATTATAGCAAGTCCATGCCCTTTTACATGCAATCCAATAATGACCTTGAAGTTTCTGAGAATTACAGGAAGATAAGACATAAATGCACTCCAATAAAGTTGAAAAGATGTATCAAAGTAAAAAATGAAAACAAAGCACAATACAAATATCATAGTTATCTTCAGTCTTCTCATAGATCAACCATAAATTGAATTAGGCGTAAAACAACAAAAAAATACTATATGTTTAAAGTTTAAACATGTGATAGGATATATCATCAGCATCATCCATGCCTTGTACCTGTTGATGGTAAAAAAAAACAAAAATTGATGTTTAATTTTTTTAGGAGAGGCAGAAAATGGAAAATGTTATATATCATCATCTATCATCATTCATGTCTCATCCCAGTTTAAGGGCATCATTTGATTTGATGACTTTGATAAATTAAACCAGCACCATTCATGGTAAGCCCAAGTTTGGATGTACTGGTGCTACTAAAGTTGCCACTTGCCTCCGTGGGCCTAGATTGAATTTGGATTAAGAAGGTCTTATGAAGCTAGGAGTAGGGGTGTAAACGGATTGAATTCGAATTTGATTAAATATTTGGATATTCAATTCGAATTCGATTAATTAATTATTTTAGATAATTAATAAATATATAAAATAAATATTTTATTGATATAAATATATAAATTATTTATATAATTTAATTATTATATATAAGTTATATAAAATATTTTATATATTATATATATGAATTAAATAACTGGTCAAATTTGGATATTTATCGAATCGAATTATGTCATATCTGAATTCAAATATGATTAACTATTTGGTATGAATAGGATATCCGAATTCGATCAATTAGATATTTGCGTTGTTTGAATTCAATTCGATTATATCAAATATCGAGTATTGAATTCGAAATTGGATTTTCGAATACCGTTTACGCCCCTAGCTAGGAGTTAACCTAACGGGCGTTGTGGTAGGATATGGTTAATTGGTCAAGTTTTAATCGTTTGGACCTGAAAATAGGCTTCAACATGTCTACAAATCAATCCCTAGAATCTAGGTCGGATTTATTGTTGGAAAAGCATCGATGTGGGGGAAATAGGCT
This sequence comes from Nelumbo nucifera, assembly GCF_055504915.1. Lineage (NCBI taxonomy): Eukaryota > Viridiplantae > Streptophyta > Magnoliopsida > Proteales > Nelumbonaceae > Nelumbo > Nelumbo nucifera. The sequence goes on along the minus strand of NC_142652.1, from coordinate 16,514,114 downwards.
ATGGCAGCTTGAGGGATGGCAACAGAATGGGTTTGGGGAGTGTTTTGTAAATTCTATAATCTATTCATCTCCTTAAATCTTCTAACCCATACTTGTCCCAAAACTCATATGGGGTTGGATTTTGAGAGTTCAAACCCTCCTCGCACATGAAAATGTAAAACCCTCCCTGACCCTAGCCTCCCCGGCCGCATTCAAGGGTAGGGGCTAATTGGGTTTAAAACCCGCATCTAATTTCCTATTATTTCTTGTCATATATAAGCAATAAATAAGTAAAATAACACAAATAAACAACAAAATTTCCAATTATTTGATTAAGACATGTAGAAAACACATAAATTATCAGTTACCTTTCACATAAATTCTAAATATTATTAAATTCAACATCGAGTTGGGGAGGTTTGGGTTTAACCTAATATCGTACTCTATTCGTGCCCTTACGGGTTGTAGAATCCCAAAACCCATCCTCGCCCCAAAACCCGTCCTTCAATCAAGGAAAAAAACTTGCCTTGTCGGGGAGGGTAGGGGCAGGTATCCACCGGGTAGGGTAGAAATTGCCATTCCTATGAGAACTCAATAACTTGCCACGTGTTGCATTTCAGAGAATTGAAACCCATAGTGAGAATTGGATTGGCTCTGCACAAAGCATGCTCCACATGTGCCCCACCCTACATTCTAACTAAGGTTGTTCATCAAACTGATGAAATTGACCAAACCAACCAACCCGATCCAATTTGACTCGAGTTTGTCAGTTTTCTAGTATTTTCAGTTGACTTCAATTTAGCAATTTCTCATCGGTTTATCTATTTGTAAACTGACCAAAGCTGAACCGACTTGATCATAGATATATTAATATTTATATTTTAAATATAATTTTTAATGTAGAAAAGTGGGAAAATTCCCATATTTACTAGTTTAAAATATTTTATTAATTTATTTTTTTTAATAATATCATTATAATTTTATAAATTTAAATTAATATTTTTTTTAAGTTTAAATCTTTTAAACCAATTGATTAAATTGAAAACTAACCCAAATCAATAAATCCAAGTTGGCCAGTTTTCATTAATGGTTAGTCAATTTTGGGTGACCAACACCCCAACTTGACTTGGTCAGGTCAATTGGCCATACAACCTGCAAGTAAACCAAATTGACCTATGAACACCCCTAATCTCAACTATGCATTGGGAACATCTCCTCAACACATGCTGAGATGTGTTGTGTGGCACATATGGGACACTGTGGGGAGCCAATGCAAATCTCTACAATATATTGTTCTCACTTGAGCTGGGATCTCCTCCCAACAAATAACCATTTTAACACATCCCAACATGATAGGTGTCAGTACATCTGTGCAGAAGACTAGGATCCATCATGTATGAAATGTGTGAACACAAATCATGTTAGAATATGTTGTAACAGTTTTTTCTATTGGAGGAGATCCGGAAAATGTTTGGTTATGATGTTGATTCCTCCAGTGAAATGATTTTTGAGATCATTGATTTTTTAGAAATCAGAGAAATTGTTTGTTTGGTACCATTGCTGCCGTGTCAACCGATTTCTAGAAATCAGTTATGAATTAGTTTGGTAGTGATTATCAACAGTGATTTTTTGTGCTTATGGTAACTATCTCTCCTATCGATGCACATGCCACAACATTAAAAAAAACGGTATCACCCTGAAAAGAGGAAGCATTGAATTTGATGATTTCTTATTTCAGCCCAATTTTAGTAGGTGTTTGGCATCAATGCTGGGAACATCGTATCATTTTCTGAGAAAAACGGTGCTTGACATTTGGAGTTGTAAGCACCATTTTGTTTGGAACCAGTGTTGCCACAGGCATTTTTTTAGAAAACAACACTAGTTTTGCTTGGTATCAATGTTGGTAGCAATGTTTTCAACACTGATTTATATTATCCAATGTCTAAGGTGATGCTACATTGATGCCATGTCATTGCATCGTTGGCAGCAACGCACCGTTTTTCCAAAAAACATTGAATTTGGTGTCGCTCCAAACCATACTTTTCATGATTTCCAAGACGTGGTCTAGAGCAACGATTTTTCTAAAAAAATAGTACCGAACAAGAAAGTATTATTTAAAATACCGTTTTCTCTAATATAACATAATTTTCTCAGAAAATGGCATTGATACCAAATATCACCTTTTTCTGACCGATTTTAAATGACTGATTTATGAGAAATTGGCATAGATCCCAAACATCACCCTCTTCTCACCTAGTTAGTCAATACTTTTAGACAGTGTTCTCAATGTACCATAATTTGTAACTCATAAAATTCCAACGCATCATAACTCAAAAAAAAAAAAAAAAATCGTAACATTTCGTCCACTAATAAGAAAAGGTCCAATGCTGGGGGCGCATGGAGTGGACTATTAGGCAAATTTGAAATTTCAATGGAGAACTCAAATCTCTATAAAGGAACACGTGGAAAATTGAATCTTTTGCTTGATTGGTCTTCTCTTTTGGGTTATTCGTGCAAGTGAAAGAATGCTGGGGCTGGTGTAGACGAGAGACGAGAATCCTTTTGGACTGAAAATGCTGCACACTCTAAAAATAGGGAACCAAGTCGTACATTAGGAGCATCTCATGATTTTTTTTTCTTTTTTTTGCTTTAAGGATGAATTTAAATTTTTTGCTTTAAAGACATCTGGGCTCGTTTGAAACTATGGAGTTCGGATGAACTCTCTACAGAGTGCGTCCGACATGCACGTCTGAGGGTATATCGATAATATTTATTACACTTGTCATGGAAAGATATTCCCAATGCACTGAATGTGTGTGCGCGCTATGTGAGAAGTCGATCTGAACTCGAAACTATGTGGCCCACTAGGGAATATCTGCGACAAAAGTATCATCAAAATCATGCCATTGCCACGGGTGGTAGCCGCCGCCGGTGGGTGCACTCGGGGGAGGGGGCGGTTTCAGGTTTTGATTAGTCAAAGTTCTGGGCAAAGAATTTGTCCCATCCTCAACCTCCACGTGTCATGGATTTATTGGGTATAATATTGCGCTTTTTTACCCACCAATGAAGTGAAGATGGCATTTAACAGGCAACTTCCCCGAGACTGTTCATAAAAAAACCCAATCTGACCAAACCGACCGACCTGGATCGATCCAACCTGAATCGGCCGGGTTTTCTTTAGTATCGGTTGGTTTCGGGTTGTAAAAAATCATAAACCGATGGTTTGGGTTGATTTCCGTTTTCATATGTGAAAACCGAAACCGACCCGACCCGAACCGATTTAGTAGTTAGTAGTTAGTTTCTAGTTAGTATTTACAACCTACTTAGTTCCTACTTAACTAAATTGTCTCTATCCTAGTTAACAACCTAATTTAATTTCTAGTATTCTAGTTAGGAATGATATTAATGGCAAGTATTGTAAAACAACTAGACAATGAATTTTTTTGAAAAAGTTTAAAGAAAAGAATCAAATGATCATACTTTTTATGGTCTTTTACACCAAATAGGCAACCAATTACAATTAGAATTAGATGTCATTTTTTACTTAGATTAGAAGGTTTCTTGAAATATACAAATTTTAGTATTCTTTCTTTAATATAGTTTGACTTTCTATTTTCTTGATAACTTCTATTCTAACTTGATCCACTCCCTACCAATTTCAGTTTTCTTTCTTTAATAGAATTAGGTGTCATTTTTTACATCAAATTTCAGTATTCTTTCTCCAATCTACCAATTTATTACCATGGTTGAACTTAGAGTAGAAATCGACCCAAACCGACCCAACCCGAATCAAATCGACCAGGTCGGTTTTGCTTAACACATGGTTGGTTTCAATTCTAATTTTAGGTAACCCGACCAGATCGGGTCGATTGAAAAAATCTCAGTAAACCGACCCAACCCGACCCATGAACAGCCCTATCTTGAAGCATGAGTATGGAAACTTGGCAAAGGCGATTAGAATTTATTGGATCCATGCAAGAACGAAAGCTATGATTTGTTTTCTCTCCGATCCTGGTGTTCCGAATGGCCATTCTTCCTCATCCAAAAATTATCAATTTACTGATTCGGGTACTCTCTAGATTCTGCTCTCCAGAGTTAAAGTTCCGAATGCTTTCTCTTGAGATTGTGCTCACAAATTATTCCTGCATTTTTAACAGATTCCCCTGTTTTGAATTCCGATCGAAGGTCGAAATTGTACGATAAAATGGCACAGGATTTGGACGAGCAGGGCGCAGGTTTCCTTCAAGGCGGGGAAACTTCTCAGTCATTTTTTCTTACAAGGATGGGACCCTCAATCCAATACAAGGTGATAAAAAGAATAAGTATAGTACACAAATTTGTTGGCCTTCCATTGTTTATCTGCTCCCCCCCCTCAATAGCTTAGTAGTTTATGGTGTTCTTGTTATGATAATTTATGTCAATATTGTGAATTTTTTATTGCTTTGCTTGACACTCAAGCAATATGCTATTTCACTTCTTCTTCTTTGATAGGTACCATTTCACTTTTTTTACTAAAGCACACGTATACATTTTGCTAATATTACATTCTCTTATGGTTAGGTTTTTTAGTTGATCACAACCATATGATGCAAGGATAAATAATCCATTCTTAATTTACATGCATACATTTAGGTATTAGTTCAAGGGATGAAAGATCCATCATATAGATGGCCGAATCCTACAGGAAGGTAGGGTGAAATTTCAAAAATTTCTCTTTCTTCCATGTGAGAATCATATTCCCTATTTTAGAAAACTGCATTTTCAAGGATCAATTTTGAACTAAAACCAGACCAGATTTGAAACTAAAAGGGAGTGGAGGGTTATACCTGATACGAAGTAATAGTAACCTCTAATAAAGGTGTTCACGCCCAAGGATGAATCCAAAGACTACTTCCACCGAAGATGACACGGTGCAGGATGAAGCAGAATCAACAAGATGGCTCTTCAGCAAGAATCTGATGGAGGGCGAGTGAGCACAACTTCAGATCACATTTTCTGGAAAAAGATGATATCAAGAACCCTTTCTTGATGGCTCCTAGAGTGGAGATCGAACTGGTTATGGCGACAATAATATGAGAGAGCAAGAGCAGAAGATAGAGGCAGTCCAACTGTATGCTATCTTCTCTCTTGAATCAGTAGACTGAAGGATGAACTGGAGGTTCACCCTGCTCCTCTATTTATAGCCTGAAAGAGAGGTTCTCCTAATCCCATTAGGAGATTCCTAATCCAAATCTTGTATTTGGATCTGGACTCTCTTTAAGAGATAAGGATAATCCCTTATCTTATCTACAGATAAAGATCAGCCCTCCATCTCTATTTGGATCTGGACTCTCTGAGTGGATAGGGACAATCCCTTATCCTATCTGCTGATCTAAATCCCAGAACCGCCACTCTTTAATTAATCTCATTAAGCCAGTTCGAATTGGGCTTTAGGCCCATTAAGTCTATGTGCTCACTTATCCTTCAAACTACTGCCCAGTTGGATATCCTTGTATTGCATGGGACCCAAACATTGATCTAAACATCAGCCACATGGGTTCAACCTAGCCTTTGTTATAAGGCCTGGCCGAATTCATTGTAAGAGACAGCGAACCCCTGAGCCCATCACCATGGGCTCTTAATGGGCCCAACATTTACACTAAATGGTCCTTGGGTCAAACCACCTTATAAAAACCCAAGGACTGTGGTCAGATGCAAGATTAGCCCATCAGGGATTACCCTCAATGGTCTTACACTTAACCTCTCAGCCCATAATGATCAAACACTGCCCGACAGGAGAGGACCTATCCCTCGGCTGCAAGGTACAGTGCTGCACTCTCTACTCACATGGATCTCGGGAATTAAAACCTTTTGCAAACATTTTGAAACCATAATATATATGTATATCTCTATATAAATATATTTTGCAAAACAAATTTCAACGGTTGAAATCGACTGTCGGCAGTTTTGGTTTCCATCAGAGAGAGTGCATCCCCGACCATTCACTTTGTCCGACAAAGGGGCTGATCCTGTCACTATGATCACCCACTAAGATGAATTCTCGGACTGTCCCAACATACCCAGGTTTTGACCCCCTCTAAGGATCTCACTGATTGGCATATCAAAGACAGCCCAATTCAACACCTAGTGAAGTATCATAATTGAGTCTAAGGGTCAGGTGTAACATTCCAATTTTGCCCATCTATCTCTAAGGTCCAGGGCAATACTGGAATTCTAGTCTGGTTCAGGGTTTCAAGAAAACCCACACTTCATGTACCTCAAGTCTCACCCTGGCAGCTGAGACAAGCCACCCCAACCAACTTGGTGGCACATCAGTGTTAGCCTTTGTAGAATAAATCTCCCTAGATCTATCCAATGGCCGTGAAGTTTCTAAATTAACACGAGTCTCATAAGTGTCCAGTTTAAGGGTATTACACAAAAATACACCATAATAACATGAATCAAATATGTACTTTATTCATTTACATTAAATGTCATAATGTACATCATTCTGATTGGAGCTAAGGGCATACACTGGTTAGGTTTTTTCAGTTGATCACAACCATATGATGCAAGGATAAATAATCCATTCTTAATTTACATGCATACATTTAGGTATTAGTGCACCATTTTTCACGTCCCACCAAACTCAACCATTCGTACTCTTGAGAGACATGAATAGAAAATTCAGTGTAATTACCTATATAGTCATAAGCACAAACATACACATGTATGTGTGTTAAGGATATTGGGAGTCAAGAGTCCATCTCTATAGGTTCTTCCGATGAGAACTCTCCCCGTATAATCCTTTACAAGAAAGAAATCACGATGGAATTCAAGGTAAATATCATTGTCTTTGATAAATTTGTTCATAGAAAGTAGATTAAGTGGAGTTGAGAGCAAATGTATGATTATTATGTGTCAATGATGAAGATCCGAAATGTAAAATTTACAAACATAGTCCATTACCAACAGTAACCTGATCCAAACCCATGTACTTGGACCGATTTTGCAGATTGTCTACATCTGGAGTTAGATGATGAGTGGCGCCTGAATTTGGATACCACGTGGGATCAACCTCATTCCCAACACTTGTGTGATACGCAACACTGTCTGAAGGAGTCTGTTGTTCTCCCTGATATGATGTCATAGCGCCTCCTGTAGATAAGAGCACCATGGCTTGGTTTGTTGTAAACCTGGTAGAAGATTTGGGAAAAATTTCCTTTCCCACGGCCACCACCTTTATTTTTGCTGCCATTATGCTGGTTAGGATAACCTCCACGGTTGCGGCCACCGCTGTGACCTCTACCATTGCCGGGAGCAGAACCACCCCCTCAGTTTGTATTTTTGGAGTTCCAATTATTTTTATTTTTACCATGTGCGACAAAATTTGCAGAAGGGGGGTTATCAGCGGTGGGCTGATTGTGTTGTTCCAACCATGCCTCATGATTTAAGAGACGTCTCAGTATATCATTAATAGTAAGAAAATCAAAATCAGTCTTATTGGTGATCACAGTGACTATGGACTCATACTTGGTCCCCGGTGTAGAAAGAATGCAGAGAATAAGATTTTCTTTGCCTACCAGTTCAGAAATAGTTGCTAAGCTGTCGACAATTACCTTAGCTCTCTTGACATACTCGATTATCGATTCTAACCCTTTCTTGATGCTTTGCAGCTGTCGCTTTAGATGAAGAGCTCTCGACCTTGAGATGGCGGAGTAGGTTGTAGATAGGGCCTTCCAGACTTCAGCTGATGTGGTCAAAATGACCACTTCTATGACCACACTCTCAGTGAGAGAAGAAATGATCCACCCAAGAATAATTTGACCCAGCTGCACCCAGTCATCATATTTTAGGTTCATCACTCTCTGTCCATCAGAACCATCCATGTGAGTTGGAGGAGCTTGCATGGTTGATGAGATCTCAATCATGAACCAGTCCACTGACACCCCTACACTAGAGCTGGATTGTTTACTTATAGTTTTGTACCAGATCATGGAGAAGGAGCCTATTTATGCAACCACAACTCTCAAAGTGGTTCAAGCTATGCAAGATATCAAATTTGCTGCTTTCTATAGTTTCAATTGTATCCATTAGAGACCTAATCCACATCCACATCTTGATTTCGAAGAATACTATCCCCCATAAGTTCAAATAAAACCAAATGAAACCACCTTCCGCCTAACACTTTCATATGTTTAGAAGAGCTAATTGAACAACCTTCTACAACCTCATTATCTCATTAACAGAGGCATAAAAAAGAGGAAGGAACCAAATGAGTAAAGCACTACAAATTTATAATGGATCGTTTGTTTATTTATTTATTTTGTCTTTAATGGATAAAATTCTCTAATTACATTTTATGTCTAAGATGGTAAATTTGATGAATAACTTTAATTAAAAATATTTATTTATTACTTTGGGTCCAGTGATATTTTGGTCCCCAAACATTAAAATGTGATAATTCAGTATCTGAACTTTCACATGTCAGTCCAGTACCTACTGTTAACCAGATGTTAATCAATCTTTAAGTGGCATTTAAAAAGACACAAATGCCCTTCAAGTGTCATCTAATTTTCTTGATCAACCATCCGAACATTGACAAAAATTTAACAATCCCAAATTCTTACTTCTTCTATTCTAGAGAATTGGGGTGACCAGAATGGCCACTAAGACGTGACCCCAACTTTCTTGAATAAAAGAGGCAAAGATTTGGGACTGTTAATTTTTTATTAACATTTGGATGGTTGATAAAGAAAATTAGATGACACTTGAAGGACATTTGTGTCTTTTTCAAATGCCATTTAACGGTTGATTAATAGCTAGTTAACTGCAGGTACTAGATTGACACGATTTAAAAGTTCGCATACTGAATTGTCGCGTTTGAACATTAGATTATCAAAAGTCAGGTTTTATATTATTATTTGCATAAATAATTATAACTATCAGTATAATCTGGTCTATTGGGTCAGACCCGATTATTTATTAGGAGGTTTTGGGTGTATGATTTTTGTCCTAATTTATATTTATTTGCAACCAGTACCCAACCCAGACCTGACCCATTGACAACCCTATATCTTTGTTAATTTAGTTCAAAATGTAAAACTATTCAACCAAATTATGTCCTTAAATAAAATTATTTTCTTTACCTTTCGAAATATATATTTTGGAATTGGCAAAATTGTTCTTATTTATAATTTAATAAATATAATTTTCCTATCTCAAAAATCCCATTATCATGAGAAAATTTGCTCTTTAGGGGGCATTCTCTTGCCCATTGATTTTACTTCTTGTTATAATGATATGACTTGATGGAAAATAAATCATTTGACTCATAAGAAAAAGAATTTGGCCACATTACACCATCATGTATGATAACACCACCAGGGGCACATTACTTGAGTGATTTAATTTGATATGCGTATATTTAAAATGATTTAATTTGACATGGACAGACAACTAGTTATTTAATTTGATATGGCCACACCACATTTGTATATATGCAACCATCAAGAAGACCATTATTATTGGGTAAAAGACTTAAACCTCCCTTCGTATTTGTTTTAAATAACAAAACCTCTCATCTCTTTTCAAAATGGACTTAAGCCTCTCCTACGTGGCGATGTTTTCAAACAAAAACCTCTCCTCCATTAGTCATACGTTAACATTAATTTGTATCATGTGACATCATGTGTAAATGTGTAAGTAAAACATTAAAAATCCAATTTTCCCTCCTTATACCTTAGTTTGTGTATTTTAACTTTTTTCAAAAAAGACCATCCCTTAGACAAGATTCAGATTTTGGTCATCGAAATCCAATTCACTGTTGCATCCCATATCTCATCAATACCTAGAACCCAAGTTACAACTTTGAGAAGTTTGACTTCTCATCACCTAAAAGTCTCTTGGTGAGCATGCTATGAAGAAATCTACTAGTTTATTTGTTCGCCAAAACACTCCATCCACACTGTCATTAGCAATTATCCACACTCCAAATCTAGTTTACATACTACTCTTTTTTCACCTTCTCTTAATATCATCCACACTGTCATTAGTAATTAAAATTTGATCAATAATTTATCTATTCCCTACAAAAACACTTTGTTCACTAAATTAATGGGAATAAACTCTCTTGAAGGACATGCATTACACGTATTTGAAACCAAGGCAATAAAAGTGGATTTCAACCCTAAATTTCTCACCCCTCTCAAAGAATTCATTAAACACCTTTTGGATATCTTGCCTAAGTATTTCCTAATAGTCCTGATAAAATGCCTTTGTAAATCCATACGGACTTAGTGCTTCAGATTCATCTATAGAGATGATTGTTTTCTTTATTTCCTCCAATTCAAACCTCCTTTCAAGGCAATGCTTAAGATTCTTAGATAATTTTGGCCACTCAAAACCTTCCAACCAAACTCTTTCATTCAGGGGTCTCTTGTAGATTGAAGTGCTCCATAAATAACCAACAATTTCATTCTATTAGGTGAGTTTCATGAATCAACCTCCAACTTAGCTATAAAGTTATTCCTTCTCCTACATTAGCCATGGCATGAAATAATTGTAATATTAGAATCCATTTATGTTATGTCTCTCATTAATAACCCCTTTATAATTGTTTATCTATTAATTGCTACATTTAAGTAAATGACCAAACACACCACCATAATTTTTTTATTATTAATGGATTCCCATTAATTAATACTAGAATTTATATAAATAATAAATGATAATAATAATAATATATTGATTTTCTAAAAATGAATACATATTTTCGTTCTTGCATAAATTATCATCAGTTACCCATTGTATCCTTTCATCTCACACTTTATATATAATATGGTTTTATCTATATCCATACATATCCAAACTTATCACAAAAAAAACTCTTAAAATTATCCTTTTAATACAGCTTTGTCTTTGATGCGCAAAACCTTCTACAAGTAACAACTGTATGAATGGGCAAGAAGAATTCACATCTGCAACCCACAAAGCACAGTTCGACTTTGGTCAAGGCAGCACCCATTCGAAACAACCTTTACAGCCATGCATTGGGAATATCTCCGTGCTTATGTACTTTATTTCATGGGGAGATATTCCCCATGCAAGGTTACAAGAGGCTGTTTGCATGGTGTGAGCATGGGCTTGCCTTGACCAAAGCCGATCTCCAGAGCATGGCCCAAAAACGTCCCACAACACATTCTAACCATGTATTGGGAACATCTCCTAATGACAAGTAGGGGAGATGTTCCCAATGCATGCTGAGATGTTCATGTGGGGCAATTTTGGGGCATGCTTTGTGGGGCACAAATGTTAACTTACATAAGATTTGTGATTGTGGATGTGTCACATCACCTTAGAACAATAATTGAAGCTTGAATGTGGAAGGTAAAAAGGATCACTATCATATGCTTTTTCGGGTTTTCCTTGTAAGTTGTAACTCCACTAACTGTATGGGGTGAGCTCAAATCTAGTGAACTTGTCGATTCACAAGAAGAATGGACCCTCCAATAGGAGGCATGCATGTTGACTCCTTCAGACTAACCTCAAAATAGCGGGTTTTTGCCGTTAACTTCAATCCATCCGGTTGAACCAAACACTAAAAGACAGAAAAAATGGAAAACCTCATTATGGATGATTTAGATGCGATCTGCTCCTCATTTTGGAGGATTTAGATGTTCCCAATGTACAACCAAGACATGTCGTGAGATCGGGTCTCATTTCAACTCTCCCCCCCCCCCCTTTCTCTCATATTCGAGCCAAACCATGACGAGTGAGAAGACCATTGGTGATTTCCCTTTGCAATAGACGTTTAATGCCGTAGAATCAATCAGTAGAAAAAAAATCAACAAGTGGTAAGCACCTTTTTTTCTTATTCTTATTCTTCTCCTTCTTCACCTTCTCCTCCTCTCCTTCTTCCCTGGACAATGACTTATTATTACTATTTTTTTTTGGATTTTGAATGCTTTTGAAGCTCGCGGTACCCTGATTGAACTCAACCTATCAAAAGAAGTTCCAAGAATAGACTAGGGATGCAAATGGATATATTCATGGTATGTTCAAATCCAATCCAACATTGTTCATGTCAGATTAGATCCAATCTGAAGACCCAATTGGATTTTATTGGACTCGATTTGAATCTGAATCCTATCGATAAGTCGAATCTTCGGATCTAATATGATCCGACTTGTTTTCTTTAAAAATTAATAAATTATTAAAATAAAAATAAAAAAATATGTATATATATACTAATTTAAATAAATTAAAAATAAAAAAATACAATTATTTTTAATTATTTTCATCATATATACATATTTTTATATAAAAAATAAATAAATAACACATATATGTATATTTATAAATATATAATATATACCGGATCGGATAGGGGATGATCCTAATCTGATCCACTTTCTGGTTGGATCATATTATCCGATCTGAATATCCGAATAGGGGTGAATCGAATTCGACCAAATAAGATCAAATCAGATCATGATCCGATCCATTTGCACCCCTAGTTATCCTACTGCACCATGCAGTCGAATGGCTTAGAAATTTTCCCCTTGAAAATCAGTAAAGATGTCTAAAATCTAATCTAGTTTGGTCCACATGAAGTTATAACAAATAGTTGGGTGTAGATTCTTGAAAATTGGTCAAAAATAGCTAAAATAATATCTAGAGCATGGGTGTAGGTTCTTACAATATGATTGCAAATACAAGGAATGCAAATTTATCTATGATTCATGGTTATGCTCACAGTACTAACAGTTTAGCTAAATACACCATTCATTCTTTATGGATCCAAATTTCTTAATAGTTTTAAACTTGGAAAAGAAATATATCACCTAGATAGACATGTGAAGTTAGATGGCTAAGGAACAAAAAACTACTATATTAATAACTTGCTAGATATTTGATGATTATCAAATTCCTATGGATGCGTGAGGAAAGAATTCAAAGATGATTAAATGTAAAAAAAAAAATGGTTTTTAGTGTTGTTTTTTATTCTTAGATCATGGAGTGTCTGAAGCTTGGAAAAGATATAGATTGGATGCCTTAATTGTTGAATTTTCTAGAGATAATTTTAGCTATCTTTTAACAGTTGTTTTCTGGTTGGCTTAGACTAGTTTGTAAACCTTCCAAAATGCACATTGTTTTCTATGTTGTCTCTTGGTTGCACCTAGGAAAAACCACCAAGATTAGAGCATGGGTTAATCCCTGTAAGTATGGAAACCTTGATAGCAAAGTTTGATTAGTCTGGTAAGAAGATTGAATATGAATCTCTGAATTTGTAATTCACTTTTGGCTTTGATTCTTTGTAAACTTCATGTCTGACCTTTTAATGCTAGACTTATGCAAAAAGTAAGCAAAACCTAGTCTAACAAAGGGTGTTAAAAGACACTAAAAACTGGGGATTGGGGTGATAAAGGTTAAGAAGATGTTTGGGATTTTAATGATAAAGGAATTATGTGGCACGAAATGGACCATTTGTTTCTTTCTGGGTGATGCAAACTTCACCTCTCGGCTTACCTCTTGTTATATAGATATAGATTAGAAATAGTGGAGCCTCAGCAGAACAATACATGAATTTGGCTCAGATTTAGTATGATTTATGTGGTATCGAATCAATCCAAAAGAAAACCCTAATCAATGTCACGCGCAATCACATGTGAACGGAGAAAATTGGGTTTTAAAAAGTTACAACAATCACGTGCCGATGGAATGTGACAATTTTGATACAATTAGTCAATTGTTAGAATGTAAAGGCATTTTAAAGGATTTGGCAAACTGTCGGGTGTATAAGTCCATTTTCTAAAATTTAGGAATAATTTAAGCCCATTTGGTGGAACCAAAGCCTATATTCTATAAACACTGATGGCTAAATATCAGTTCTTTAAAAATGAAAATTGAATAATTAATAGTGGTAAATATCTTAGTTGGTAATGTTCGGATCAGTTCTTTTCAGACTCGAACCTGATACAAAACCAAAATCCCTGTCGGGTCATGTGCCAAATCTTTTGAAAATTATATTCATGTGTGGGCCTGTTTGTTTCTCTTCAACACTCCTCTTAAGAGGAATCTTAAGACATTAAGGAAGTTGAACCCACACCAGTCCTTTCTTGTTATTTGTTAGTTTGCAGTGCGATCCCATTTCCATGTTTGTAAACAAATTGACTACTGAGTGCAAATTCTGGTTTATTTTAGTTTTGAGTTTCAACATGGGTTCGATTGTTTGCAGTATGGATCAAGTAAAATAAAAGATGAAACAAAGTAAAAGACTAAGACAGAAGTAGACCAGATAACACTCAAATGAAACTACAATGAGAACAAATGGTAGACTTGTAAGGGAAGACATGTCATCCTAGCAGCAACATACCGGAGAAAATGTAAGGGAAGAATAATGGTAGACTTCATTGTATATACACACAATCATAGTTTATGATGTTATGTACAACAAGGCAGTGCAAAACTGCAAATATAATTTTTGAAATGTTGGATGAGACTTGATCACTTGACGGTGTAGTGGCTATAAATGATATTATGTACAACAATCAATACAAAGATTATCTTAATCATCAGCCACCGGTTGGATGAGATACTTGAGCAGCGCTCCTTGTGCCCCTTCCACATTTGCTAGTGTGTCATCCATGTTTTCGTCAATCCTGTCAGGTTGAGTTCAAACAGAAGCAAGGTTAGATAGTATTAGGCGTAATAGCATACAAGGGCAACTTTTGGGGTTTAATATCAACAAAAGTAATATATTTAAAAAAAAAATTAAAATGGGTTAACTTTTTTTAAAAATAATATCAATAAAGGGCAAAAACACTGTTCATCACCTTCTTCTAGCCATTTGTTCATCAGAGCCGCCACCCGCCACCATCCGCTTCAAGGAAAGACAGTAAAAACCTCAAGAATCCGTTCAAGGACACTAAACCTCTGTTTGTTTAGGCTTCATGGATATAGCAGGAGAAATTAAACCTGCAAGTGAATATAGAATGAAAATACTAAAAGATATGTATTCTAGTAAGAGAAATGTTGGTAAGCAAGTTTCACCCTAGAGATAAGGTGTGGCCCATGAAAAAACATGTCCAACATTGCCAATGTCAACTCTCCAATCAAGGTTGGAAGCATCAAATATGTATCATACTGTATAGGGTTAAATAATAATAATACAAGGTGTGCATAAATGATGACAATTTGCAGTCATTACATCAGGAGACAAATTCCACATTCCCTCTTTGATTCCCTTCACAATTTTAGAGCACCCAGGAGTTACATTCAACCAGCCTTTTTTTCATTCGTGCAACTAAAACAATCTAGGTCGTAGTAGGAAGGGAAAAGCGTCCTGATTTGTAAGACCAATTAGGACCAAAATAAGCCACAAAACTCTCTTAAAACACATGTCCTACATTGTCATCAAATACATATAAAAAGGGAAATAAGTCACATGTTCATGTCCAAGGGGGTCCCTTAAGCCTCTACAACCATGTCCAAGGGGTCCTTTAATGCTCACTATATATATATAATGACAATTAATAATTGTCTCCATACACAACACAATCCGATATGACAATTGGACCAATGAAAAGTTTTCATCAGGTTTCAACATATTAAACGGGCCATGGGTGTGATTTCTTCTAGAGGATAGTCTATAGGTTTCCAAGGCTGCTACCCAACCTCAAACTAGGAGTTGAACAAGACAGCAGTTCTCTTATCCAAGGTTGAAGTTACAAAACTGGGAATTAAAGGAGATAGTAGCTCTCTCATCCCATCTCTAAGGCTGCCGCCCAACCTCGAGTGTGCTAGACAAAAGGATTTGAAAGTGGAAAATCGATGTTTCTCCTCTCTGCTTTTTTAGAGAACAGTCTTAAAGGCTTAATGCATACAATTGAAACCAAAAGGAGTTGCTTATAATGAGCACCGCTTGAACTCTATATCTCTCCAACACCATAAACACCAAAAATCTCTAAGGATGTCGCTCAACAAGATCAAGAAAGTTGAGCCAAACATATTTGATACTAGAAATTTTGTTGAATTCAAACAACAAATATCCAAAATTGACTTGATGAACTACTAGCTACAAAATCCTAATTTTTTTAAGATGTTCAACAACCTTTGCTTATTAGGACTTTGATAAGCATGTCATTTTCATACTTCTCAATTAATGTAGAATACAAACTACGTTAATACATCTCAATAAGAACATGTTAATTAACATGAAATAAACTTTTTCGATTGGAATAGTGACCCAACCTACATCAACACAAGTTCATCACATATCAATAAGAGCATCAACAACTAAAGCATTTTTCAATATATTCAACGATTTAATATCAAAGCATGTAATAAACTTAACTATCAAATTGCAAATTTATTCGAGTTGTTCACTTGATTAACTGGTCAAGGTTAACCATTTTTCTATTATTAAAATTTGAAATCATAAAAGACTTATAGGTACCTTAATGACCCATTAACCATAGATGAAATTTCATTGGAAGTCTCTGGTTTAAAGCAACATTTCATTTGTGGGAAGATTTTAGTGGGGTGGGAAAGGGAAAATAGGTGGATTTTTTCATGTTCCATTTTTTTGTTGCAAATGGGAAAATAGTGGAAAAATCAACCCTAATAGCAATTTTTAATTAATTTATTAGTAATGTTTTTATTATTATTAATTATTAATGATTAAGGTTTAATAAAATAATTTTAACAGTTAACATTCATAACTATCTAATTAGTTATTCATTAAGAATTAATATTTTAAAATTTATTTTATTAATATTTACTATGAATTAATTAATAATGATATGTTTAGTATTAATTATATTTAATTATTTATTTTTTTAGTATTTAATTTATTGAGTGAATAATTAGGTTAATAATAAATCCTTATTTATTTATTCATTAATTTTTTAGTTAATTCATTAGTAACCATTTTTTGTTAATTATTAACTTGTTCATATTAACATTTGTACTATTCCGTATTAAATTCTTAATTAGATATTAATTATTTAAAATCCATAATTAGTTAGTTTATTATTTCAATCAAATAACGTTTTACATTTTTTTTTGTTTTCAAGTTATTATTAATCTTATAATTTATAAATACCCATGACTTAATTAATAACTTTAATATTTGAATATTATTTATTGATAAATTATTAATTATAAAATAATTATTTAATTATTAAATTTTTATTGATTATTTTTCATTAATATTTTATTTTATGATACTCATTAGTGTTTTATTAAATTATTTTTTTAATATGTTATTAAATAATTAATAATTTATGGGTTATGAATCTAGTATTAATCAATTAATTATTTAATAATTTAGTATTAATTATTTAATAATTTAGTATTAATTAATTATTAAACTAAGGTTGATTTTTCCACTATTTTCCCATTTGCAACAAAAAAAATGGAACATGAAAAAATCCACCTATTCTTCCCACAAATGAAATGTTGCTTTAAACTAGAGACTTCCAATAAAATTTCATATATAGTTAATGGGCCATTAAGGTATTGCACTACATACCTATAAGTCTTTTATGATTTCAAATTTTAATAATAGAACAATTGTTAACCTTGACCCGTTAATCAAGTGAACAACTCGAATAAATTTGCAATTTGATAGTTAAGTTTATTACATGCTTTGATATTAAATCGTTGAATATATTGAAAATGCTTTAGCTGTTGATGCTCTTATTGATATGTATTGAAGTTGTGTTGATGTAGGTTGGGTCACTACTCCAATCGAAAAAATTTATTTCATGTTAATTAACATGTTCTTATTGAGATGTATTAACGGTTAAGTTTGTTTTATGTTCATTAAACTTGATATTAAATTGTTAAGAGAACCATTACAAAATCTTCTAATTATTGTATTCCACATTAATTGAAAAGTATGAAAATGGCATGCTTATCAAAGTCCTAATCAGCAAAGGTTGTTGAACATCTTAAAAAATTAGGATTTTGTAGCTAGTAGTTCATCAAGTCAATTTTGGATATTTGTTGTTTGGATTCAACAAAATTTCTAATATCAAATATGTTTGGCTCAACTTTCTTGATATTGTTGTTAGAGATCTTTGGTGTTTATGGTGTTGGAGAGAGATAGAGTTCAAGCGGTGCTCATTATAAGCAACTCTTTTTGGTTTCAATTGTATGCATTAAGCCTTTAAGACTGTTCTCTAAAAAAGCAGAGAGGAGAAACATCGATTTTCCACTTTCAAATCCTTTTGTCTAGCACTCGAGGTTGGGCGGCAGCCTTGGAGATTGGATGAGAGAGCTACTATCTCTTTCAATTTCCAGTTTTGTAACTTCAACCTTGGATAAGAGAACTGCTGTCTTGTTCAACTCCTAGTTTGAGGTTGGGCAGCAGCTTTGGAAACCTATAGACTATCCTCTAGAAGAAATCACACCCATGGCCCGTTTAATATGTTGAAACCTGATGAAAACTTTTCATTGGTCCATGTGTTGGTGCTCCTAGAGATGTCATATCGGAATGAGTTGTGTATAGTGACAATTATTAATTGTCATTGTATGCCCTTAAATGATTTCTCTATACTTCAACCCATGTCCTTATCCCTAGCTCTTCTAGCCCCTAGAACTTGTAACAAACCACTTATTACTGATTTTGTAGATGGTCTTCTTTGCACATAACAAACCTTCTTATTCTACTTTCCCTCCTTTTATTACCTATTGAAACTACTCCTAGATTCATTGAGAAAAACTCATTTCTAACCTTATATTTTCTAGTTTTCCCACTTATCCATCTCAATGTCTACATTCCCGCCACTCATTTTTGAACACGTTGTCTTGGCTTCCCACTTACAATGATTTATCAATGAACTAATTATGAATTTTTCCATATTTGAAATTGAGTAATTGATCAACTCCACTCACAAACAGTATTAAAGTTCACAACAAACCATGTAGGACTACAAGTTTATGGTAATCAGGAGCCTGGCACACAAGGGATCTCTGATATTCATAGCCAAATAAGAGACAATATAAATATCTCTTAGAACACAACCCCGTATGGATCCTATAGAACTGAAAATTCAGATAAACTAAGTTTTGCGTGAAATGCCAAAAATTTGGGATGAGTTTCTAAAATTTTGGCCAAACAAATTCACCCAATGTATCATGATCCATTGGAAGAATAAAATGTCATCAAACTAACATTTTTTAATTAACTACTAAAAATTCTAGTTATAAAAAGCTATTCAGTACGGTAAATACTTGCAACTTGCAACTTGCAACTTGCAAGAGAACTCAACTTCTAAAATTTACTACTCTAATGTCATCAAAGTGAAATGCACATCATAGACTGCTTGGATTGATATCTATTAAAAAGGGTGAAAAACCACTCGCCTTGATGAGAGCTAACCAATTTTAGAAAGCTGTTAAATAATTCACTATTTTATTTTCTTATATAGGTGTCTAAGAGTGTTTTGGCACCAAATAAAGATACACAGCATTTTTTACTTAGTTATTTGCTAAAATGCAGGAAATGAATAAAAGAAAATCGGTGACTTTTGAAGACATGATAGCTTCTAAGTGGTAGGAAAAACTAGTACTCCCTAGTGTCTGTGTCATCTACCTTCAAGGAATTTAGTAATGCAAATAAAAGAGGTTAATCTCCATGTAGAACTCCATAACAGTGGACAACTTGTGAGCTTATGATTGTGCAACTTTTACATTGCGGTTGGGAATATTTTCAATATAATTCTGTACTTTTTATTATTAACAAAGTATAATTACGGACTTTACCCTTAATAAATTAGACAACTTGCAAAACTTATTAATTCCCCTCATTTATTTTTTATCAATAAGTTCCCCTCATTTATGATTCATTAACCTCATTGAACAGTAAAACAACTATTATGTATATGCATTGCATCAAGACTGCATTTGCTGGGATCACATGCCAAATAAGCACAGGAACACAAATATCATCCCACAAATGTAGGAAAAAACAAATATGCACGATTGCACCATTGTTGCATGGATGTAACTAAATAGATGGCATACCCATGACAGACATGCATCAGAGTCCAATAATCCTTTCTCAATGACGCTTCAACGTAACATTCCATTTTTATTTGACATAAACGAACAGATAATGTTCAAGATTACTATAATTTTTTATATCAAATGTTGCTTAGTAACAAAGTCAACATTTTTTCCAGGCATACAATGTCAGAATTCAGAAAAAAAAAAAAAAAACTATTTTCTTCTGCTTGATTAGTAAAGAAGTGAACTACTTTGATGATATATCATATATGAACTATTTTCGTGAGTCTATGTTTTCTCATCTTGCCAAGCCAGACTCTTGGACAAGCGTTGGATTCTGACTCTAAACACATTCAGTCTCTTGTGGTTTAGAGTCTTAGTATTTTGATACACTTAAATCACACTATGCATATCGGATCAGAGTAGGAAATAGTGAAATGCGTTAAAGATACGTATTCATTAGAAGTGGATTCATCCAGCACTTACAACTGACGTATGCAAACAAGAAAACAGCCTTCTTCAGAGATATAATGATCACAAACATCAATTTTTTCCATTCATATCAGAAATATCAATATTGAATTCAAATCAGTATTGGATATCAAAATCATTTCTAGGAACAACATTTATAGAAGAATAAACAAGTGAACGTCCGTTAACAGCATGAAAAACCACCACATAGATACGGGATAATTACTTGCATTAAAACATACATATCCAAATCAGATATTAGCATTGCATATTGTAAACAGACAAGAATTTGGAGACAAGGCTGAAGAAAAATCTTGACATAAGTTTTTTGAGATCAAAGAGTGACTGTTTGAACAGAAAATGAATCAATAATGTACCCCCATCACAACAGTAATACTGAATTAAACATCGCCCAAAAAGCATATCTCTGGAAGGAAACAGAAAGGTAGAGTTGATCGAACTACACACCTCAACGGGAGCTGAAGTATCCTTTGTTGTGGTTGTGTTGAACCCCAAGCACTAGGCGGAGCTGTTGTTGCATAGTAATCGTCGTCATCATCATCAACATCGGCCCTAGATTTCACCGTCAGAGGCGCCGGCGTCCAGTAAACCTGGGGTTCAGGTTCCTTGGCCCGGTTTTTGGAAGATCCCTTGCTCTTCGACGACCCATGCTCCTTGTCAGATTTCTTCTTTCTCCTAAGGCTTTCGAGAGCAGCGAAAACGTTCGCATTGCTTATCCCCAAGGGCCCATCGCCCATCCTGCTCCCACCTCCAACCATTTCTAGCCCGATCTCAAACAAGCCACAGTTGTGTTATTGTGTATTGGAGCAAAGGCCTCCGAAGACTAGAAGCAGCAGTTCTAATTGCCAGATTGAAACTAAGATAACAAATCTCTAGCCTTGCAAATTAAGGATTCAAGACTAGGGTTACAGAGAAACGTCTAAACCAATTAGATTTTCCTACAGAAAATAAATAGGGCTCAACAAACTGGGGCAAAAAACACCTAAGAAGGACTCGGTAACCTTGTAACCTCACCACACTCGGTGTCGCCAAAAAAAAGAAAAAATACCAGAGTTCTGATGAAGAAATTAGGGTTTCGAAACAAATGAATCAAAAGAAACCGAGAGAAAATTAGAGTTCTCCCCGGAGCTACCAAAGCCGGTAAAGAAAGCTAGAGATTCAGAGGCCGTCTCTAAGAGCGATAGTGTAGATGAGTTTTTTTCCGAGAGAAAATGGAGGACTAGGTAGGATATGGAGTTAGGGTTTCCAGAGCGATAGTGTAGATGAGTTTCTTCCGTCTCTCAGAGGATTTCAGGACCTCTAGATAACGCAGGTGACGAACACGAGTGCCGTCCTTTTTATACCAACAACAGACATGACGAAACCCTCTCCTTCCCTTTCCCTCTCGCGTCTCGCCGAGGATAATTTAATTTTAAGGTGTTTCCAACGTGTGACGATATCATACTACTTACGAACTTCCGAACTCTTCTATCATTAATCTAACGGTAAATAATTAATGATGCCTACAACGGTAAATTACCAGTTTGTAATTTGATGAGTGCCGCTGTAAAATCTGCTGATGCTGATGGCGGTTACAGAATACAGATACGTGGAATTTGAGGACACATGGCTTGGGAAGCAAAGAATTTGGAGACGCGTCTCTAGCAAGGAGTGCTGCCTACCGTCGGATCTGTTGACCAAACGACTCGGTAGAGTTTATTTCACGAGTTTGATACGTGCCACGTGTCCTTTCGACAGGTACTTCTATCAAGCATCATTGCAGCCGAGCTGCCTCGCGAGCACGCTTCAGACAAAGGTGGGTCCAACAGTGCTTTTAAAGGAAAACTATGCATTGGTCATTTATTTTCTTACCTTTTCTTTCAAATCAAACATAACCTTTAAACATTAGAATTCCTCCTAATGCATTTACTTTTGAAATACTTAACACAAATATTACATGTGTCGATGCTTTGAACCAAGCTTCAAAATATTAAAACATATCAATATATATAATATAATATATATATATATATATGTATATGCACCAATAAATAACCCATCTCAAAGGATTGATAGGTTTATCTCTTTTATTTGGTAAATTGACAGGTTTTTTCATGTGACCTCTTTTATTGGTTAAGGCCAATGAAATAGGCTATTTTCATTCCATGCCTATTCTTTGAGGTAGGCTATTTCATTGGCCTTAACCAATAAAAGAGGTCACATGAAAAAACTTATCAATTTATCAAATAAATCGACACTTTAAAATTTGCTTTGGACCATAGTTGAGATGAGCTCAAATCAGCCCCATGAAGATAGTTTCCCACAACGTCCCATAGCATATTTCCGTCGTGTATTAGAAACATTTGTTGATGATAAGTATAAAAATGATGAGATATCATTGGGAGATGTTTCCAATATATGATAGGGATGTGATGTGGAACTAGGGGTGGATTCGAACTGAGCCGAGCCGAATAGCTATTCAAGCTCAGCTCGCCAAGGTAGTATTAGGCTTGAGCTTGAGCTTGATTCGAGTCAAAAGCTCGTAAGTTTGTACTCAACTTGAGAAAAATGTTTTATAAAAATTATATATTAAAAAATTTATTTGATATTCAAAAAATTAAGAATTATAATAATTAATGATTATTATATATAAAAATAAAAATATTATATATAATATTTTTATTATATATTCATTATTATTATTATTATTATTATTATTATTATTGTATGTATGTATGTATGTATGTATGTATGTATGTATGTATGTATGTATGTATGTATGTATGTATGTATGTATGTATATATGTAGATATTCGAGTCGGCTTGTAAGCCTTACGAGCTAAGCTTTATTAGGCTCGAGCTTGGCTTGATTAGTAAACAAGTCTATAAATTGGGTTCGAAGCCTGATTAAAATCAAGCCGAACCGAGCTCAAATAGCTTGTAGAAAGCTCTGCTCGTGACCACCCCTCTATGAGGATATTGTGGGAAACTATCTTGTGGGGGGCTGATTTCAACTTGGTTGAGATAGAATGGAAATGACTAGTCTGAAGAGTACTTAAGCTAGGGAAAAGTTAGGGATTTGCCAAATTATTCCTATACAAGGAAATTAAAAATATCCGATTTGAAAATTTTACACTGACCACGTGCCAGACTAGGTACATTCAAATTTCAACAAATTCCCCCACCTGAGCCCGCCCAAATTGCATTTGCTCCCCTAAATATATAATATATTTATATAATTCCAAATTGATGACAACTCCTCTAGTTATCCTTTTATAGGCATGGAATGTGCCATTCCAATGTTTTAATTTTATAATATTACTAACTTGGTATAGTCATGTCATAAGCTATGCACTAGTATAAGACTTATGGGAATAATAAAGTATATTTATTTACTTTAATGTATTAACTGAAAAAGCACAAAAGAAGATTCCTTGCACAACTTACTTTTACTTTGTTTTAGTGCCATGTAGCTGATTTAATGGTGGAACCTCTGATTGGTTGGCCATTCACTCTCCTAATCCACACATAAGATTCCCACATTGTGTTGGAAAATGGAAATTTACCCCATTGAGGTCACTAATCTATGGTTTGATTTTATTTTAATTTAAGGACATTAAGGTTTTAATATTTCAACTCTAATCAAGCTTATCAACAAAGGTGTATTTTATCAAGGTTACCAAGAACAAGTGGGAATCTAATTAAACACTGCAATTGGCTAGCTATATTGGTAAGGTCTTTGGCTGGTTGTAGCGCAGCAGAGATGGGATCGGTTCCCACCTTCGCTCAGGTTTAAGTATTATGGGTATGAGAGATGGGCTATCCTGTTGTTTAGCCCATGAAATAATATATAAAAGGGTAAAATATAAAAACCTCCCCTAAAGTTTTTGACAATCATAAAAACCTCTCATTTAGTTTTGTTTTAACAAACACCTCCCCCAAACTTTTAAAAAACTTAACAAAAACCTCCCTTCCAAACAAAAAACGTTAAATTGATTTTCAAATACCAATTATACCCTTTTGTAAATTATCCTACTTAAAACTCGAAAAAAAAAACCTCAAACTTTTCGAACGCCTTGACCTCTCCTTTTATGAATCACATTCCCCGCCTTTTGTAAATAATGCGTACATCCGTTTTTGCTCAACATCTTCCAACATTGCGCTAAGGTGTAAATCGAAAAGAATCTGGTTGTAAAAATTGCAAGTGTCATAACAAAGGAAACTATCATCCAAAAACATTTGGAATGAGTTGGCGGGAAGGCAGCTAAGGAGCTTAGTTTGATTCTCGGTGAAGTAGAGGAGGCAGCCAGTCAGGGAGACGTCACTGTGGCATTGAGCTAGTATGGTATCGAGAGGGAGGGTGAGAAGAATGAGAATTTGAAGAAGAAAACCCATATATGAGATGTTGAAGCATTAGGATGAACGAGAAAAATCATAAAAGATAACATGATAGATGCATGGATATCTCAATTGGTATGTTAATATTTTCATGGAACATCTCTCTCTTATTCTTGAAGGATTTATTTTTTCTTGTTCCCCTTTTTTTTCCTATTCCAATTGAAATTTTGTGGTTGCATATAGTTGGTGAGGCAGGGATGGAGGGAAGGTGGGAAATTTTGGTTGTTGGGGTCCCACAGCCTACACGGTTTAGGAGCTTTTTTTTGCGTGATATGAGGAACATGATAAGTGGAGTTGAGAGCAAATGTATGATTATTATGTGTCAATGATGAAGATCCAGAATGTAAAATTTGCAAACATGGTCCATTACCAACAGTAACCTGATCCAAACCCATGTACTTGGACCGGTTCTGCAGATTGTCTACATCTGGAGTTAGATGATGAGTGGCGCCTGAATTTGGATACCACGTGGGATCAACCTCATTCCCAACACTTGTGTGATACACAACAGTGTCTGAAGGAGTCTGTTGTTCTCCCTGATATGATAAGTCATAGCGCCTCCTGTAGATAAGAGCACCATGGCCTGGTTTGTTGCAGACCTGGTAGATGATTTGGGAAAAATTTCCTTTCCCATGGCCACCACCGTTATTTATGTTGCCATTATGCTGGTTAGGATAACCTCCACGGTTGCGGCCACTGCCGCGACCTCTGCCATTGCCGAGAGTAGAACCACCCCCTCGGTTTGTACTTTTGGAGTTCCAATTATTTTTATTTTTACCATGTGCAGCAAAATTTGCAGAAGGGGGGCTGATTGTGTTGTTCCAACCATGCCTCATGATTTAAGAGAAGTCCCAATATATCATTAATAGTAAGAAAATCAAAATCAGTCTTATTGGTGATCACAGTGACTATGGACTCATACTCGGTTCCCAGTCCAGAAAGAATGCAGAGAATAAGATTTTCTTTGCCTGCCGGTTCAAAAATAGCTGCTAAGCTGTCGGCAATTACCTTGGCTCTCTTGACATACTCGATTATCGATTCCGACCCTTTCTTGATGCTCTGTAGTTGTCGCTTTAGATGAAGAGCTCTCAACCTTGAGATGGCGGAGTAGGTTGCAGATAGGGCCTTCCAAACTTCAGCTAATGTGGTCAAACCATCACTTCTGTCACCACACACTTAGTGAGAGAAGGAATGATCCACCCAAGAACAAGTTGATCCAGCTGCACCCAATCATCATATTCTGTGTTCATCACTCTCTGTCCATCAGAACCATCCATGTGAGTTGGAGGAGCTTGTATGGTTCCTTCTATGAGACCAAGCAATTTGTGAGTTTTGAGGACTAGAATCATCTACGCCCTCCAAGGTAAGTAGTTGTGACTCAGCTTGATGGGAAGCGAGTGGGAGATGTTGGAGACGTTGACCACAGAGGTATGGAATGTGGTCAGAATGTGGTAAGCGTGCTGAAGATCAAGGCCCTACATTATTGTTGTCTGCGTTGAGGTGGATGAACAGCAGAAAAGGGTCCTTCTGAACTGGACAAGTTGAGCTGGATGTGCAGTAGCGGGCGAGTTGTGTAGGACGAGCTGTGGTGGATGAAGTGATCTGGACGAGGTGAAAAGAGAGCTTGATGACTTGCAAGAGAGTGAAGTTAAAGGCCCCGAGGTGGGGCGCTCCGATGCTAAGTCAGTAAGGGCGGAGAAGAGGTTGACTTTGACTACGCCAAACTGTTTAAGACTAGTTGGTCTTAGCCAAACAGTATTGAAGAGCAAGAGAGTTGTAGTGTTTTGGGGGGAGTGCAACGGCACTCCTCGCTTGTCGGACCACGTGGCGTTCACAGAGGTGCCCTCCGTCCAAGGTTTCAGGGTGGTTCTGTGTTCTCTATCGTGGGGAATTGCGGAGGGCCAATCCTGCTGCCACGTGCCCCTCATCGTCTGGGCGGCCGTTGATTACCTGCCCCATCAGATCCGAGGTGGCAGGTCAACCAGGCCGGGGTACGGCCCCATCACAATCTAAGAGGTCAATACCACCAACAACAAAAATGAGTAAACTAGATTAGATGACACGAACTGTTTAGTTATTCTCTGATACTTTGGATGGAGGCAGAAACTGTTATTTATTTATTTCTCAAGCAAGCACTGTTTTCTGCCTTTTTTGTATTATAATTTTCCTATTCCTTCCGTTGTAATTGGCTCATTGATTTTTCTCCATCTTCTATTATTATCATAATACTTCTTCTACCTACTTATCTATTGTTTTATAATCATCGCCGCTTTCTAATCCAATATTACATATATAGCTTCTAATATCATACAAACTGCCTGTTGTGGAAGAATTCATTTTTCTCAATATAAAAGCCATGGTTTTCTTGAAGCCTGAAGGTGAATACAGTGCCTCATATCCTCAATCTGGAATATTACAATGGTGCAAGGCCAAAAAGTACTGCAAAAATGAAAGCATAGACATGTGAGGCATTTTCAGAAAAATCCTCCTCCCTGCATTCTCAAGATTGCAGTTTCAATTTCAAGCCATCAACAAGGGGAATTATACTTCTTAATATTATACCTTCAGAAAATAAGATTAGGTCTCATTATTGTCATGTAACAACCGTGGCTGAACAACAATTTCATGATTGACACTCTAGGAGGACATAAAAACAAGTTTAATAAATTCAGATCTCTCAAATATTGGCATGCCACTCAAAATAATGGAAATTGTCATAGGGAAGTTCCGTTTCTGGTGACTGTTAAAGAAAGACTTTATTTGAAATTTATAAACTTAAGTCAATTGGCTTTAAGCATAAGAAAAGATCTGACAGTATGTCTATATGGAAAAATCTATACTACCTATAAAAGAGCAAATGCTCATTCTTTTCTGTAATTTTCATTGGACATTTTCTACCCCTTATCTAAGCAACATACAATGGGAATAAAGAAGGCATATATGTCCTTTACTCTCGCTCTAAAAATTGCCCACTTATAACAGTTAAGAAACTGCCCACTTATAACTGTTCAAAAACTATGGAAAAATCTATACTACCTATAAAAGAGCAAATGCCCATTCTTTTCTGTAATTTTCATTGGACATTTTCTACCCCTTATTTAAGCAACATACAATGGGAATAAAGAAGGCATATATGTCTTTTAATCTCACTCCAAAAATTGCCCACTTATAACAGTTAAGAAACTGCCCACTTATAACTGTTCAAAAACTGCCCATGAATTATAAATAGTTTTGCATTGGAGATACCGTCACGTGCAAGTGCACGTACATGTTTACTAGTATTCTAAATGCACCAATAAGGGTCCAGTTTAATGTTTTTTTTTTCACCTTCTTGGATTTACTATGTAAGCATAGAATTCAATTTGATTGTTTTTTTCTTCTATTTGTTTCCCTTTTCTCTTTAATCTACCAATGTTGAATGTTGCTTGCGCTTTTGTGCATTGAGGAGAGTTGACAAAACTGGAGAGCTCGTATTTGAACAGTCTTACACACAAGATCTAGATATCACCTTTAACCCAAAAGCTTAAGCCATTAGGTTGTGGGCCAATCCTTATATATAAGTCCCTTGCATTTCTCATTTCTTTCCATGCCGGAGTCTTCATTCCATACACTATTCACGTGAATCCCAATAAAGTCATACTTGCATGCTTGGCTTGCTTGGTCAATCTTTTAAGTTAACTTCGGTGTTGTATTTCTTCCTACTTTGACAAAGTTAACATTTCTTTCCGTTTGGTCAATCTTTTAAGTTAACTTCGGTGTTGTATTTTGAGGCTTTTTAAGGTATAGAAGATTCAATTATTACCATTTAAGTACAACACTGGTTTAGATTGTGTTGCAGGTGAGTATTCTGTTAACTACTTGGACATCTATTGTTTGTATTTTTTGTCAGTTTGATTTATAAAATAAAGAATGAGATACAAACACAGAAATTGTGCCAAGCACCCCTTTTCTACCTGTTCCTGCCACAAAATATGTGGTATTTGGGTTTTCTGAGGCATTTTGTATCTGTGTTTGCTTTGCTTATGCATTATCTTCTTCACTGCATTGAAACCTACACCATATTTTGCAAGATTGAAGATGAGGCAAATGCAGTAGTTAAAGCTGTAGCAGAGGATCTTTGCCTACTGATAACATCCTAGATAGAGTGATTTTGTTCAATGGGTGTGCTTCTAGGGTGCTGGCTGGTATCTCCTACTTACATTAATCTCTTTCTTTTGAGTGATTGCTTTCTTCAAAATGCTGTTATTGTGTATGAGACCAAGTTTTAAGGTGGTATATGGCATTTATATCACTGAAGCTACTGGTCTCCTTGCTTTTCTCTTAAAGATTTTTCTCACTAAACCCAGAGGAGATGGCATTTATTATTAAAAGCTTGTGACCCACCTTGTCTTTGTAATTTTCATTAAAGTTCCTGCCTATTGTTTCAAATCATATCTTTGTCCTTTATTTTTGTTTCCTTATTTCATATAAGATCATTTTGGAAGCTTGAATACACATGGAAGATCAATATATAAAATGTGCTTTACTGGTAAACAAGCACTAGTTCATTAAATTTTATAGCTTTGTTATTATCTAGTTCTTAGGCTGACCTAATTAGTGTGTTTTTTGTCCTTCCTCTTGGAGTTACAGATTGGCTTGCTTATTTATGTGGTTTGACCTCCTTTAGGATCTATTAATTTATCTTTCATCTTTTCCCTAGCTGTTGGATATGTTAATGAACTTTTACAGTTCCCTAGATGATTTGGCTACAAGCATCTGATCAAACTGCTCCTTAGATTTTATATTTTTTGACTAATCACTATGAACTGTAGTTATTACATAATATAATGTACAATTCATCAGCTTGAGTAATCATGGCTTATCAAATCCA
Organism: Nelumbo nucifera; assembly: GCF_055504915.1. NCBI lineage: Eukaryota > Viridiplantae > Streptophyta > Magnoliopsida > Proteales > Nelumbonaceae > Nelumbo > Nelumbo nucifera. The sequence continues at coordinate 16,484,401 of NC_142652.1, read as the reverse complement.
TGGTAATAATTATTCTCCTTTTCTTTTCTCCGTTCATTATGATAATTATACTTGTTTGCATGTTTAAGTGATCTCTGGGACAGACCGTGTAGCCATTCACATATAACTGAGAAATCTTCTCCTACGTGCACCTGAGAAGCAACTTATAAGAGAACAAACTTTTTAATCTCATTGTAAGCCCTAAAGAGCACGAAGCACGTCAATTATCAGGATATACAGATATGACATATGTAGCCTCTGGACTTTTTGGACTCAAACCAAACTTTGCTCTAAGATGACCTGACCTGAGAGAATTGTTCACAATTCTCTGTAGTATTTCTGCATTTTTTGCTGTACAAGAGAATTCTAGATTGTTAAACTGTCTATTATTGGATAGGGTACTCATGTAACATAGTTTGCCAATCCGTGTGGCATAAATAGGTGGGGCATCTAGGGAGATTCCCTAATTGACCTGATTAGAAAAGTTGTTTTTCCCCTATTTTCTTAGGTTGCTTGCTATCATGCTTTATTTGTACATCTTCTGGGGCACACCAAAAACAGCTACTGAAATAGGCATGTTTTTGCTTAGTTATTTGTCCAGCTATAAAGAGCATGATGAAAGGAATATATTTTTATTTGTCTGTCAATGCATTTGCCTGTTTTTTTTTTTTTTAGTATTTTAGGCACTTCTGTTTTATGGTTTGATTTGTTGGCAGGTAGGAGCAACAGAGGCATCCTGATCAACCCCAATTCTTTCATGAGCTGATCACTTGTCTAAACACTAAAGTTAATGGATTTGAGGTAATATTCGGATTTGATATTCTAATATGTGCTAGAACCATGATGTGGGAGGTTGAAGAGGTTATGCTCTCCAGTGCTGTATGTGGATGAATGAATGGAGGTGGTTTGAGATCTCACTAGTTGGATAACCCATATATACTTTGACTGAATCATCTGATCAACCTTTCCATGTATTAAATCTTTCCAGATGGTCAGAAAAATATGCTATACGGTCCGAAGGAAAAGGAAAATACAAGAAAAACCAGACACTGTTTATATTTAGCTTATAAGCTGGGAGAATTTTGTGGAATTTCATGCAGCCTGTTTCTGAGCTCTGGTGTGTGGAGGAGTTCGATGCATTGACGCTTCCCTTGAATGGTAGATTTATGGAACGCCGTTATCATCTTGTCTACTCAAGAACTTGTAATAGAAGTATATCCTATTACTTATTCAGCATGCGAGGAGGGGTTGGGACCTGTGAACCACCATAACAGGTCCGCCCATTGAGATTCCTGACTGAAAGTCATCCGACAAACAGAATTCTTTTGGATTGTGGACTTTATTTTTCTTTTTGTCCTGTATGAATTTTTATCACGAGGATCATCTAATTCTAATGTAGTCAAAATTGTTTTGTCCCGATGTAGATTTTTCTTATAAGAGTGCTTGTGAAGAAAACTAAACCACAGCCGGCGCCAAATGGAATGGGACAAGAATTGGGGGCCATGGCCGCTGGGATTGGAACCAAAGGCCTCTGTGATGTACACCGATGGTGCTGTTAGATGTTGCATTTCCTCTGCTTATTGCTCTTCATTCGTTGATTGCAGAAAAATTCACTGGAAGCGAGTGAACGCGGTTATTCAGCAGTTTGGTTTTTATTTGAGAAGAACTGGGGACCATTAAAATTTGGTTATTCTCTCGCTTGCATATTATCAAAGATGCCATTAATGGATTCACTGCAGCTCCAGTCATTTGAAACAAGATCCTCCCTCTATCACATGCACTAGCACAGCCAAGGTAGTCATCCTTGGGGAATATCCGAATATGGATTGATGGGATAGGCTGAGTTTTTATCTTCCGCTTTACCCATCTGACATACAGAAATTTAAAAGTAGAAGCTGGATGCTACCTCCATTTGCTTTCTCTTGTTACCAGAAAAAAAAAAAAAAAAAGAATCCTAGAGGCTTGGTATGTTTGATATTTTAATGGATTGGTTGACGGGGCTTCCGGCAGGTAGCTTGGGGTGATCCAACCTAAGCCAGACACAACTCAGACTCCAAAGTTTGAACATTTCATTGGGAAATTGAGAAGGTGGAATAAATATTTTACAATTAGTTATGAAAAAAAAAACTGGGTTGTTCTATATTGGAGATGCACGATCCGGGTCAACCCATAAACCATGTGTCTGAGTTCTGAGATCAATGGAATTTCAACTAGGTTGGGATTGGAAAAGTGAGAGCCAAGAAGAAGATAGGCCGCAGCAGCAGAATTGTGGTGTGTGGGGGACTTGACGGACGAGGGAGTGAAGCGTATCTGCCATGCGGTCACCACGCTTCAGTCAATTTCCTGTGCCAGCCTACCATCAACTCTTCCGCTGCCGGTTGCCCGTTGCTTTCTTCCCAAGAATGGGATGTGTTGTGGTAGATATTTAGGTAACGTGGGGTGGGTTCGCATTGGCTCTCTTGACGCGAAATTACAGTTTGCACGTGTCTTATGTTCTCAAGGTCCCCAAAACAACAATGGGTGTGTGTCTGCGTGTGGACACCACACAACACACCGTTCTGTCCCTTCCTTCCTTGGTCTTATCTGGTTGTGCTGATGAAAGTTCAAAGCCCAAAACGGTCCTCATACTAATACTTGGTTGAGTTGTAGTGTCCTAAGGGCTGCAAATGAGTTGAATTTAATGGGATTCGAATCCAAATTTCATTTATGTTGGATTTAGGCATTAGCTCACACAATAATTGGACTGAATCAGGTTTGACAGTGTGATCCATCAAACTCGGATATTAGTTGATACTCTGTTAGAAATTAGATGCAGGTCCATCTTGATTCCTCTTTAAAGCTGTGTTTGGTTTGAAAGAAAAGGTAGGAGTTATTTAGAGTTCAGAGTGGATTTAGGATTTAGATAAGCGTATTTTTGTTTATTTATTAATACATAGTTTCTGATTTTATATTTGATTTTTGAATTTAGATGAACCTTTTTACAGATTTTGAGCTTCAAATTAATTTGATTTTTTTTTTAAACAAAATTAATCAGATCCGTTTGCAGCTTGGGCCTCTGGATGATTCTTAGTTTAGGCCCTCATCCCTCGAATCCAAATACAACGATCATAATTATAGCCCGAACAAAACCAAACACTTTCTCCAAGCATGGTTTGTCAAAAGCTTTCCATTTGGCTAATTTACCCTCACAACCACCAAATATTCCTTACTTATTCTATCATTATTTTAATGTCTATATACCCTTACAACTACCTTTTACCATTTTTATATATTTGTATTTATAGTGGCGTTTCAGAGGGGGTACCCTTTCGGATGTCCAAATGCCACCACACGTCTAAAATACTAAAATAAACAACTGTAAAGCAGAAGAACGAGAGAGAGAGAGAGATTTCTGACAAGGAACGTGGGGTGGTTGTAATTGTGTTGTTTCCTCTTTGTTTCGTCGAGCTTAGGTGGCAGTGGAAGTACCAAGATGGAATGGAAATGATAGAGCTTGACAATTGACCAATGAACCGAAGGGCACTGTTGTCATTTAGCTGTAGGGACAATTTTGTCAATATAAAGTATGTACCATGCGATAGCTCGCGATTTTTTATTCAATGCCTGTAAAGGGCGAGTGCTAAGCACACGCATCGCGTGGAAAGGTAACTCCAGCCACAGTGTCTCTCCCAACCTCGTCGATCTAGACATCCCCAATTTTTAATTTTAATTAATCTATTTGTCATAGTTTCTCACCATTGTTGCCATTTTTTCTTCTTCTTCCTGCTCCTTTTCTTCTCCTGGGATTACTTCCGTATTTCTTTACTTAGTAATTAATCTCCTTTTCTTGCTCTTGCTATTCCTGTTAGATTTTAGTTTTATTTTCGGGCCTTCGGGGTCGAGATCGATTTTGCAGGTGCGTTTTCCCCAATTTTTTTTCATGTCAATCTTTTATTTATTTATTTTTTAATCTTATAATATCCATCTGTTGAATTTTTCTGAGAGTTGTGATTATCTTACCAAATTGATTAAGAAGTGGAAAGATTTGTCTCGGTAGTTGGTTGGGCTTTGATTTTTTTTGTAAGGTTTTAATTTGGTCCTGTGGGTTGTCTTAGAAATTCATCTATTGATTGTAAGAAATTTGGGTATTGTTTTCATTTATCTTGCTTTGGTGCTTTTTGATTGCAACCTGCTTTTGTTTTCTTCTCTATTTCCTCCTTTCTGAATTAACTATATGTTTTTCCTCTTCTATTTTTTTCTGTTAATTTTGGCTAAAATTCGATTCTCTTGGACCTTAAGAGCTCTATAGGTAAAGATCTAGGTATCGAATATTTATATTTTTGGTATTTATGGCGTGTATAGGATGGAATGTGTGTGCACAATAGAATCATTTTGCTGTTACAGTATTCTTTGTCAATACGGGGTTCAGATACTGATGCACTTGAATTGCATTGGTTGAAATGGTTATTTTTTTCCTATTTGATCTGTTTATTGCACCTTCTGAAGTCTTTTCAGTTCATATTTTGTGTTATACCAGGTTTTAAGAATATCCCTGTTGGTGCATCTATTGTGAAGTTGGTGACTTGATATAAAATCGGCTCATAGGCATCTGCTTTGATGGAGAAGGAGGTAAATCCAGTGGCGGAGAAACCAGTTTGCAGGTCAGTGGTTGAAGTGTGAAAGTTTAAGTCTTTGAACAATGAAAAGTGCCATTTTAATTTCTTTTCCATTTTAATATCTTTTCATCTTTTGGAGAAAAAGCTGTAAAAATGCTTTTGTACTTGGTTTCTGTATTGATATATTTGCCTTTCTGTCTAGCCATCGCTTCCTCTGTAATTAGTCCTATAAACAAGAAAAACACGAAATACCAGGGTTAGACATATACTGCAAAGGCAATTCTTCTATTCTACATGCAATAGAAGGCTTTACGGTAGTGTGTTACCTAATTTTTTCAAAGGAAAATAAAAATCATTAAAAGAAAAAAGGATACAAAAGTGGATAAGTAAATATTTATCCATCCCCATGATATTGATAGAATGTAATAATGGAGATTCATGCTCTTATAAGTGGTGAAAAAAGCCACAAAAGTGAATAACTAAATACTTATTAGGCAAACCAAACCAAAATAATTCATCTTGGACAAGCTGCAGAACTACCATGTAGATCATATTCGTGGGAGAAGGAAGCCTTAAATAAATGTCGAAAGCATCAGTTTGGTAAATAGGTTATATTTTTGTACCCTTGTGTGTATGATCTGCAGTCTGTGTGTAATTAAATATGGTTTCTGTAATAATTTATGATTGTATATAGTTCATATGGTGTTAGGTACAAACCTAAATCAGGTGGAATAGGGTATTCTATTTGATGCTGCAGAAATGTACATGAGAATATGTTAAGTATGCACCTTTTGGTATCCATTAATACATACTCAGATAAGAAAAAATAATAGATCTATATATGCCTTTTGCTCTTATGTCATCTTGCTTTAGTGTCCTAAAGCCTTTTTTTTTTGTGCAGCTCATTGCCGAACAAAAAAAGCCATGGGAAAATTCCAAAGAAAATTCACAAAGCTGAGAGGGAGAAACTGAAACGTGACCATTTGAATGAGCTATTTCTTGAGCTAGGAAATGCTCTTGGTAAATTTCCTCCCATTTATTGTTTCTTTTATTTTTTTCATGATTTTTTTATTAATTTGGAGCCTTCTTGAACTAGTATTGATGTGCCTGTTTTCCCCAGAGGACCATTGGGGATTAGCTAGCCCTTTCTCTCCTCATTGTTTAACTTGATTGGTTTTACTTTGAAATTGCAAACTTGATAAATTCATTTGAAAGTGGTATTTAATTACAGAACCAGCTAGGCAGAACAATGGAAAGGCCACTGTTTTAGGTGATGCCACTCGAATATTGCAGGATCTGCTAGCTCAGGTTGAATGTCTCAAAAGGCAAAATGCAGCTCTGTTATCTGAATCACATTATGTAAGCATTTGAAATCCACACTGCTTTCTTCTTGCTTTATATTGTTGTTTCAACCTAACTCATTTCAACCAATTTCTGTTTCTCTCAATCAACCCTCTTTATTCTTGGTGGTTGGGACTTTTGACATTGGCTAGACTAATCCACCATGAATGTTTGATACTGTTCTGAAAACCAAACTAGATTGCAGAACTTAAGACTGGTTATCAGTCCGAAATCATAAAATTTTATTTGTAATGGAGATAATGAAATTGTTTATTGTTCAATACATAAATTCCTACAATTACTAATAAAATGGATTGTAAAAACATAAACAGTATTACTGTTACCTATGAATAAACATATACGAAAGTAAAGAAAAGTTATGGGGAACAAAAGGTATAGATTAATAGCTAATTTAATGCCATCAGCTTGAAGAATTTGGTTTCAGAAGTGCATTTATCACAAATAAGTGAAGTTTGAAACCTTACAGGGTATATAATATAATCAAGCTGACTGCATGCAATAAAGTCATATCTGGTTATCTGGTCTGTATCCAGTCCGCCCCTCCCAAAACCCTGGATAGCTGGGACCAACGTATTCCATAGCCTTTTATACCCAGTTCAATCATGATTAAACATTTCTGAACATATTTTTTTGACAAAGGAATCCTGAGAGAAGAATTGGTTTCTCCTTGTTTGGTGTTCGCTAATCCAAAGCTGGTTAGGGTTCCAATATGATTGAGCCCATCTCAACTTGATCCAACCAATTACTTTCGAACCACCAATTATATTTTATTCTTACTGCTAAGTAACAATCACTTAATGCATGCTCAGTAGGGCTTCCCCCACGACACATGCTTCTTAATGTTAGGGAGATGATTGCCTCTTATTTCTCACCTTTTCCATGTGGTGTAACTTAACCTGTGAGAACAATAAATTTGTCCTCCCACATGTGGTCATATAATTCAATATGTTTATGTGTTCCTCCCAGAATATTTTTGATAAGACTTGTTTTAAGCCTTTTCCCTTTTGGATGGCCGATGGCAGGTGACCATTGAGAAGAGTGAGCTGAGAGAGGAGAATTCTGCCCTAGAAGCTGAAATTGAGAAGCTACAGAGTGAACTACAGGAAAGGGTTCAGTGCAAACCTGCATGGGCTGCAGCTTCAGCCCCATTGCAGAACAAGAGTTCAGGATCACATCTGCCTGAGGATCATCATCTCACATTGCCTGTTTTAGACTCCACTTTGCAGCCAGCCCCTGTTGTTGCACCAGTCTTCGTCATTCCTGTCCATTGTGACCTTCAAGTGTATCCAGAGCCTGAAACTGTACAAACTTGTAAACCTCCCTCACAAGTGAGCAGACCACATGCTCGATATCCCACCCCTTCAGACTCGTGGCCTGCACAATTGCTTGCGGAGCAATCATATGCAGCAAAAGAAGGCTTGCTTAGTAGTAAAAATACCACAGTCGTCAGAGGGGGAGAACAAGTTGCAGGCAGGGTATAAGCTTATCAAGTTCTAGTTGGATCATATTTTTAGATGTGCTCAGAGAGCATCTAAAATTATATAAATGTTTAATCCTCAATTTAACTATAGGCTTCTCAGATGCATATGGGTTAGTGCTGGGTTTTAAGTTTAGCATGTGTAATTGTGTACAATACACAATGACGACAAAGATGATGATGCACCATTGACGAATGACAATGGTTGGATCAAGAGTTTGGTACGTGTGGAGGTTGATAGTCTTACAATCTCTAGTGTTATCTGGTGATAAATTCAAATTAACATTTTTTCTATGAAGTACAAATTTAAATATTACTTGGCTGAATACCCCGTACTAAGTACGGGGAAGTTAATTATATATATATATATATATATATATATATATATGAATAAACATTTTATTACCACTTTTTATTATTGTTTATAAACTGCCATTTTTTAAGACACTCGTACAGTCTACAGGTCCACATAAATTGACCCTTATATGTTAAACCCGTAAAATTATACGGGTCACTAAATTCAACTTGAACCATTTATTACTTTAATTTAACCATTCTTCTTCTTATTATTAATTTATTTTAGTATTTAATTTAAATTTTTTTATATTGTAATAATATTAAATAAATTTGTAATTATTTAAATATTTACTTAAAATATTTTTTCCAGTCGACTATAATTATTATATAATAGATTTGTTAATTCATATTTTGCATTTAAGAATAAATATTAATGATTTGGCTTCACAATTTTAATGACTGTTAATAAACATTGATTCTTATTTAAGGTTTAGTTACTGTATTCGGTAATTATTATGGGGCATGCTTTGAATAAACATTAATGATAATTGATGATTGTTATTTCATTTTCTATTATTTACTTAATTAAGGACTTGGTGATTATTATTATTAATTATTTTTATAATAATTGATTGTTATTATTATTTACTTAATTCAGTAATTTTCAGCAAGTAATTATTTGATTTAATTTGAATTATTTCATTTTTTTATTTATTTATAATAGGCATTTAGGCTAGTCTATTTATTTGTTTTAAGAGACTTACTATGTTTTATCTAGACAATGACCCCATACTAAGTAAGGGGCAACTATAGTATCATTTAATTTGAAATTTACTATTTAACAATAAAAAATCAATGTCCTGTTGAGCAATCCACCCCCAAAAAAGTATCAATAACTTTGAAATCATTAATTTATTTATAAAATAGTAAAATTAGATGGATGTTTACAACAATATCACCAATACTGCTTAATATTTAGGGACATATGAATGGATAAAAAGCATTTAAATAATATCCATTCAAAAAGGCAAAGAAAGAAGACAATCATTCAAAGAGCTGCTAAGAAAAACGATCCATGCCAAACAACATTTGTAGATGCATCTATCATCTGAAATAAGAGATGAAAAATATATGACTATAATCAAATCATCATGTATTACTACAATCAACTGATAATTTAATCAGGAATCCAAAGCCCATCCAATAGAGGAAACATGAAAGAAAGGAGAATAATGGGACTATCCTAAATATGGAAATCACCTCCAAGTTAGGTGGCAATGCTTCTTTTGGTTGATCATGGTTACGGATTTTAAGTCTAAGCTCTCCACAGTGCATGTAGACTGGCTAGAATTTATCTTTAGGAAAAAGGTAGGAAAACATGTACATAACATAATGGTATGTTTGAATTATGGGAATTGGGAGATAGAAATAGGAAATGTAGGTTGGAATTATAAATTTGGGCATGTTGATGTGTCAAATTCAAGTCAATTAGAATACTCATAGATTTTTAGTTCATTCATTTAGTAGCAATTTGAATATTTTTTTATTCCATGTCCTTATTGAGTAATATAGATTAATAATATATTAATAATTATGAAATCAGTAATAATAATAAGTATATTATTATTACTATTATTTACTAATAATATATTCTTATTATGTGTGTATTGATTTTGAAATTAGTAATATTAAATTATTATTATTATTATTATTATTATGAAATAATTAATTTGTTATAATTATGATTTTTATTTAATTTTTGAAATAATAATTACTTTTATATTTCTTTTAGTTTAACAATAATGGATAATTGAAAGTTTATAATTTAACTTTCACCAAATGAAATATTTATTGCAGAATAATAATAGTATTAATTATAATTACTTATAATAATAATAATGTAAATAAGTAACACTAATTACATATTTATAAAATAATTAATATGAATTAATATAAATATAAAATGATTTTATTCCTATTAATAATTGACATTATTAAAATACTTATTAATTATCATTCCGAAGTAATAATTATCATTGCTATAATTAAGGAATTAATTATCAGTAGGTAATTTTAATCAGTAATTAAATTTTATCAGAAATCATTATTATTAGTAATAATTAATTATTAATAATATAAATATATAATTGTATTAATTAATATAAGTATTAATTATAATTACTGATAATAATAATATAATTAATTATTTCATATAAATGTATGAATTATAAATTTTTATAATAATTCTAATATGAATAATTAACATTAAATATTTATTTTCAATATAATTAATATGAGTTAATATAAATATAAAATGATTATTTCGAATTATTAATTACCATTATAAAAATTGTTATTAATTATCATTCCAAATTAATAATGAGAAATATTATCGGTAATTATTTAATATCAATAATTAAGTTTTACCAGTAATTATTATAATAAATTACTATCAATAACTAATTATTATTAGTAATTAAAGCTGAAATTAATTAATTAGAAGTCATTAATTATTATTAGTACTCATATCTTTCAAAAAGTTGACTAATCATCATCGTCATCATCAATGGCAACAACTTGATAAATACATAATTTGATAAAAATAGGTAAATATCATTAATTTATTTTTTTATCTTTTGAAAAACTGAATGAGAGAAAAAATAAAATGGTTAGCATTGCAAATGAAAAAATATTTGGATTTTTGCAAAAAAAATTATTGAACATAAAAAACCAATTATTCAAAAATATGGTCATTAATCAAAGAGTATTTAAAATTATTCAGTAAATAATAATTTTGAGAAATTAAAATTATTAATTAATTACCTACCCGAATTAAAATGGGTAATTTTAGAAAATAAATTTAAGTAATTAAATTTTGTTATTAACATTTTTTAGCAATAATCAATATTATTAATAGATTAATAATATATTAATAATTATGAAATCAGTAATAATAATAAGTATATTATTATTATTATTACTATTATTATTATTATTATTATTATTATTATTATTATTATTAACTAATAATATATTCTTATTATGTGTGTATTGATTTTGAAATCAGAAATATTAAAGTATCATTATTATTACTACTATTATTATTATTATTATTATTTTATTTTTATTTTTATTTTTATTTTTATTTTTATTAAGTAATTAATTTGTTATAAATACGATTTTTAGTTAATTCATAAAATAATGTTTGCTTTTATAATTCTTTAAGTTTAACAATATTGAATAATAGAAAGTTTTATACTTTAAATTTCACTAAATGAAGTATTTATTGGAGGATAATAATAGAATTAATTATAATAATATTATTAATTATAATTACTTGTAATAATAATAATGTAAATAAGTAACACTAATTATATGTTTATAAAATAAATAAGTAACACTAATTATATGTTTAACAATATTGAATAAAATGATTATATCCCAATTAATAATTAGCATTATTAAAATACTTATTAACTATCATTAATTAATTAACATTCCGAAGTAATAATTATCATCATTAGTAGTAGTAGTAGTAGTAGTAGTAGCAGTAGTAGTAGTAATAATAATAATAATAATAATAACAACAACAACAACAACAACAACAATAATAAAAATCATGATGATGATGATGATGACGATGATGATGATGATGATGATGAGTATGAGTATGAGTATGAGTATGTTTGAATTATGGGAATTGGGAGATAGAAATAGGAAATATAGGTTGAAATTATAATTTTGGGCATGTTGATGTGTCAAATTCAAGTCAATTAGAATACTTATAGATTTTTAGTTCATTCATTTAGTAGCAATTTGAATATTTTTTTATTCCATGTCTTTATTGAGTAATATGGATTAATAATATATTAATAATTTTGAAATCAGTAATATTAAATTATTATTATTATTATTATGAATAATTAATTTGTTATAATTATGATTTTTAGTTAATTTCTGAAATAATAATTGCTTTATATTTCTTTTAGTTTAACAATAATGGATAATTGAAAGTTTATAATTTAACTTTAACCAAATGAAATATTTATTGGAGAATAATAACAGTATTAATTATAATTACTTATAATGATAATAATGTAAGTAAGTAACACTAAATATGTATTTATAAAATAAATAATATGAATTAATATAAATACAAAATGATTTTATCCCGATTAATAATTGACATTATTAAAATACTTATTAATTATCATTAATTAATTAACATTCCGAAGTAATAATTATCATTGTTATAATTAAGGAATTAATTATCAGTAACTAATTTTAATCAGTAATTAAATCTTATCAGAAATCATTATTATTAGTAATAATTAATTATAATTATTGATAATAATAATAATAGAAATACATAATTATATTAATTAATATAAGTATTAATTATAATTACTGATAATAATAATATAATTAATTATTTCATATAAATGTATGAATTATAATTTCTGATAATAATTCTAATATAAATAATTAATTTTAAATATTTATTTTCAAAATAATTAATTTGAGTTAATATAAATATAAAATGATTATTTTTGAATTATTAATTACCAATATGAAAATCGTTATTAATTATAATTCCAAATTAATAATGAGAAATATTATTAGTAATTATTTAATATCAATAATTAAGTATTACCAGTAATTATTATAATAAATTATTATCAACAACTAATTATTATCAGTGAGTTATTATTATTAGTAATTAATAGCTGAAATTAATTAATTAGAAGTCATTAATTATTATTAGTACTCCTCTCTTTCAAATAGTTGACTAATCATCATCGTCATCATTAATGACAACAACTTGATAAATACATAATTTGATAAAAATAGGTAAATATCATTAATTTATTTATTTTTAACTTTTGAAACACTGAATAAGAGAAAAATAAAATGGTTAGCATTGCAAATCAAAAATTATTTGGATTTTTGCAAAAGAAATTATTAAACATAAAAAACCAATTATTCAAAAATAAGGTCGTTAATCAAAGAGTAGTTAAAATTATTCAGTAAATAATAATTTTAAGAAATTAAAATTATTAATTAATTATCTATTCGAATTAAAATGGGTAATTTTAGAAAATAATTTTAAGTAGTTAAATTTTGGTATTAACATTTTTTTAACAATAATCTGTATTATTAATAGATTAATAATTTATTAATAATTATGAAATCAGTAATAATAATAAGTATGTTATTATTATTAACTAATATTATATTCTTATTATGTGTGTATTGATTTTGAAATCAGTAATATTAAAGTATTATTATTATTACTACTATTATTGTTATTTTATTTTTACTTTTATTAAGTAATAATTTGTTACAAATACACTTTTTAGTTAATTCATAAAATAATATTTGCTTTTATAATTCTTTAAGTTTAACAATATTGAATAATAGAAAGTTTTATAATTTAACTTTCACTAAATGAATTATTTATTGGAGAATAATAATAGAATTAATTATAATAATAGTATTAATTATAATTACTTGTAATAATGATAATGTAAATAAGTAACACTAATTATATATTTATAAAATAATTAATATGAATTAATATTAATATAAAATGATTATATCCCAATTAATAATTAACATTATTAAAATACTTATTAATTATCATTAATTAATTAACATTCTGAAGTAATAATTATCTTCATTAGTATTAGTAATAACAATTTATAGTAATAATAATAATAATAATAATAATAATAATAATAATAATAATAATAATAATAATAAAATAATAGTAATAATATAATATTATTACTTATAATTACTTATAATAATATAATGAATTATTTCATATAAATGTATGAATTATAATTTCTGATAATAATTATAATATAAGTAAATATTTATTTTTCAAAATAATTAATATGAGTTAATATAAATATAAAATGATTATTTCTGAATTATGAATTACCATTATGAAAATATTTATTAATTATCATTAATTAATCATCATTTCGAATTAATAATGAGCAATATTGTGAGTAATAAATTATCAGTAATTAAGTATTAACAGTAATTATTATAAGAAATAATTTTGAGTAATTAATTATTATCAGTGAGTAATTATTATTAGTAATTAATTAATTAGAATTAGTTAACAGTAATTAATTAGTAATTAATAGTTGTAATTAATTAATTGGAAGTAGTTAACAGTAATTATTATTAGTAATCAATAACTGGAATTAATTAATTAATTTAGTAGTTAACATTAATTAATAACATATTTTCCTTTTTTTAGTAAATGATTGAAAGTGGGAGCTTCCCACTTCTCACAACTCTGCATGGTGGTAGGCTCTACTCTCCATGTTAGTGGGCTCTTTTTTTGAACTACCACTAATCAGAATTTGACACATATTTAGTGGGCTTTGTTCTTGAACTACCACTAATCAGAATTTGACATGTGTCCATTTTGTTTAAATCTTTGGAATGACAGGTGTTTGAATGTAAATGAGCCACATGTCTAACTGTAGGGGCTTTGGCATGAAATCATTACTTTAATATATATATATTTGTGGATAGTGATCTGTGTTTTTGGCCAAAGATCGGATTTGGGGTAAAATGGAACTGATTGCCTGGACGGTTCCTGGGTTGAACGGTCCAACCATTTGGGTCAATGGCGGTTCGAAAACCATGTGTAATACAATACAATTTATGGCAGTGTTTTCAAACTGTCGTTGACCTTGATGGTCGGACCATTTGGTCAGTGACCTGCTGACATCGGTGGTTGAATCATCAAACCTTTTGACCCGTTCAATAGTTTTTAGTCTTTTTTAATTTATTTTTTTATTTTTAAGTTAGAATGAATCATCTATTTGAATAAGATGTTCGAACCATTAACCAAAAAATCAGTGGATAGAATGATTCTAATTTAGGGTCGGTTTTTAAAACCTCGATAAGGTGAAAGACCTGATCGTTGAGAGGGTTCCTCGCAATCTCACATCACTCTCGTAGTGAAGAAACAGGATCAAACCCTTGCACTGCAGGCTCCCTATAACTCACATGCACCCTGCTGTCCCCACTCATGACCCTGACCATCTAACCCAAACATTCAGATAACACTTCCTTCAAAATAATAATAATAATAATCCAATTCATGCGCTATAGCCCAATGGTAGGGTAGGTCCATTTAAGTTCGAGAATTTCAGCCAATCATAAATACCTTATGTATAATAAGGTGCCACCAGAGACTTGGGATAGAATTCCATCTATACCTGAGTTGGGGGACGTTGTATAGCCCCTTCGAAAGATATCAAAAAAACATAAATACCTTCTGTATTTTGGTGTGACGAGCTAATCGCCTAAATATGCATGGATCACCCTTAACCATAAGTGAGCTTTGTATTGAGCAAATGGGTTTTCACATACATTTATGGGAGATACTCCCCGTGTATGGCTGGATGCCATATTCGCATGGCCTTTTTGCTTTCAGGAGGTCCAAGCTTTTTCTGTATAGATTCATAGTTAATAACAGCTTGCTGTTAATAAGATGATGGGGAAGAGGACAACCACATAAGAATGATGCAATAAATTTAATCACCCTTCACATGAAGCCATGAAGGTTCTCCTACATTGACCAATTACTCAATACTGGAATTCACGTCAATTTTAAAACTCATATTGTATTAATATGACTTTCCTATCAAGTACTATTGGCTGTTTACAACTTATAATTTGTAGGGTCATTTACTCAAGGTTTAAAATATCGATACATAGACGGTTGTGCATCTTACAATTCCAATAAGTCTTGTTCGTTTATCTCCACTATTGCTAGTTTTATTCTTTCCAAGAATTTTTACGTCAATTTTAAAACTCATATTGCATTTATGGCATTCCCCTAATCAAGTATTGGCTGTTTAGAAGTTGTAATTTTAGGTCATTTACTCCAGGTTTAAAATATCCACACATATGATAGACAGTTACGTATCTTGCATTTCCAAGAAGCCTTCTTTGTTCATCCCTACTATTACTAGTTTTATTCTTTCCAAAGATTTACATATAGTTTCATATTTCTTGCATTATATATATATATATTTATTTATTTATTTCTTTTGAATGACTATACAATGGGCTTAGCCCATCCCCTAACCCATTACCTCCTAACCTAGGTGTAGGTAGGATTCGATCCAGAGTCTCCGCTATGACCACCATATCAACCAGTTGATTGGCACCATGAAAATACATTGGCCATATCCTTGACCAATTAATCCAATTATTCAGCCGGTCTGTTACCTCCCCAGCTATTAAGTGTTAACTCATTGTACTTACCTAACATGCATATTGATGTAATCGTTTCTGGTCACGTATCAATTTTTGTGATGTATCAATTTTTTGACTAAGTACCTCGTCAGTGATGTCTACTCCCAAGTGGCTTGTAAAGGCTAGAGTGGAGCTCCCTAGTGGTGAGCTGTCTGGTGGCGAACTGCCTTGTGGTGAACTGTCTTGTGGTGAGTTACCTAGTGGCGAGCTGCCTGGTCCACCTGGTGGCGAACTGCCTTGTGGTGAGTTACCTAGTGGCGAGTTGCTTGGTCCACCTGGTGGCGAACTGCCTAGTAGCTCATCAAAGTAGCTCACCACAAGACAATTCGCCACAAGGCAATTCGCCACCAGGTAGCTCACCACCAGGCAATTTGCCACTAAGTAGCTCGCCACTAGGAAACTCCACTCCAGCCTTCACAAGCCACTTGGGAGCAGACGTCACTGACGAGGTACTTAGCCAAAAAATTGATACATCACAAAAAAATTAATACATGACAAAAAATAGTTACATCACATACTACATCTGGACCCCTCCGAACATCCTTGGAGGTAAAGAACGATATTTTATTCTCCAAAATACCCATTTATAATTTTTGAAAAACCCAACCGGCATTGATCTTCTTTCTCCTCCCTCAATCATCTCCGCTGAATCAAGAACCAGAATCATCGCCACCACTAGTAAACATTTTTGTCCCTCTTTTCTCTCTCTACTATTTATATTTTTTCCTCTTCTTCTCTCTCCACACTCTTTCCTCAACTCTCTACTGTTCATTACCATTCTGTATTCACACACAATAGTCCATCCCCATCGCAACCTTGTCACAATAATCCCGTAGTAATCACTAAGGGTCACCCAGTTTCAGTAATTTTTAATTATTTTATTATAATAATTGTAATATTCTAATAATATCTATTTAATAATATAAATGTTTTACATAGTTATTTATTTTTTTAATATTTTATTGCTTTCATAACTTTCTATTATTTTATTGTTTGATATTATTTGTTAGTCTTTTTATTTTTATTATTTTTATAATAGTAATCTTTTAATATTATTTATTTTATTTTTATTTTTTATATTCATCTTTTTTATTATTTTATAATATTTGACATAATATCATAATATATTTAATCATTTCCATTTAGTGTTATTTAAATAACAACTTAAGGGATAAATTTGTAAAAATGCACATTTTTCAGACATCATAACATTCAGATTACCAAACAACTCCACTACATTCAGATGTTTGCAAAAAGCAAATAAAGCAAAATTTTCACTAAATGATTTTAGAGCTTTTTCATAGTTTTTTTTTTCAGACTTCTTCTAGCTGGCACACTGCTACAACTTATAATTGGATCATCTATGAATCCCCGGACTAGATTTGGATTCGGTTCCATTCATGCTTCAATTCTCTAGAATTGAAATGATAGTTCCTTGTCAAATGCTACTAAAACATGAACATCAAAATTAGAAAACAAGTTTGCCTTTTGATGAATTTGTTCACTACCATGAAAATGGAGTAATTAGTTTAGTCATGAAATAAGGATGCTAGTGCTAGTTGTTAGAATTAGAAATCTATTCTTGTGTCCATGTAAGATGGTGTAATTGCTAAGACGCTGCCATTCTTTCTTTCTTTTTTTTTTTATGGCAGACGCTCCTATTCTAAAGAGTGCACTTTTGCTCCTTTTTGAATTTCTCTTTATAACATGGATGAGGCTTTGTTATCCACGTTTAAAGGAGCATTCTCTCCTTTTTATAAGGATTAGAATTTCCTTTCCATCTTAAAAGACACAAACACCTTTGACTTGGACCGATCAATGTGAATTACATCCACAATTGAGCCAACATAGCAGGTTCATGTTCCAAACCTAGAGCTGTCAATCAGTCGGGTCCACCTGATAGAACTGATTATACTGATTCTAGTTTTGAATTTTGTGTCTCAGTTATAATTGGTCAAAGACATTTCTTTCTGTTTCAAACCAATTATATATTTAAGGCTATGTTTGGAAAAAGTGTAAATATAAATGGGTTTAGTAAAAATACAAATATATGATAATACAATGATATTTGATTTTTATATTTGGATTGAACATATTTGTATTTGCTGGAGTCTAATAATATATAAAAGTCTTATGATTTAGTGTAATTTTTGTTATACTTTATATGAAGGGTAATTTTATTATTATAAATACAAAAATTACATTACCAATGCATATTGTGTTTGGTATTTTTTTTTAGAATAATATTATCTTCTAATGCATATCTGATTTATTTATCATAACATTTGGATCCATGAAAGACATGGGCCTTCTTTAGAATGAAATGTTGGATTTTAAACTCATTAAAAATTAAATTTCATGAGTGTTTGATTGATTATTGTAATTTATGAAAACACCTCTTTTGTAATTTAATCTCATTAATTACTCATGAGTGTTTGTAAGAAATTACCTTTTGTGGTTTATGATGAGGAAGTATTGTAATTTAAGATATTAAATTTCATGAGTGTTTGTGGTTTGTGGTTTGCAATACAATCTCTTTTATTTCAAATTTTATTTGTTTTGTTTGTTTGCAGTATAGATGAAAATAAAAGTAAGTGCAACCCAAAGTAATAGCAAACCAAAATACACTCTTCTAATTTGTTACTGGTGCAAATGAGATTGTATTGCAAACAGAATGAAAATATATTATTTCCCCTTTGTTAAAATTGGATGTGCTCCAATCATCATCCTAAAAACAAGAAGCAATTTCTACAATAGAATTTTATAGCTTTACAAAAAATGCCTTGGCAATCAAATCGGTTTTTGGCTCAATTAGAGTTTTTGCAAAAGTTCATAATTGGTGGAAAATATTCCAACGGAACAGTTTACACAATGTTCTGATGTGGCAGTTTGTTAAGAAAAAACCCATACATATATATTGGCCAACGATTCCTGGTTTTCTACATATAACATATTGAGGTGTCACCAATGTTTTCAAACTGCCGTTGTTCGGTTCAGGAACCGTTCAGACAATTGGTTTTGTTTTAACTTAAACTCAGTCTCTAGTAAAAAATTGTTGAAAGACTCAGGTGATTGAACTATCGACTTATTCAATGATTTTTTGTTATTTTATTTTTAATTTTATTTTTATCAGAATAGGCCATTCATTCGAATCATCAATCTAAAAACCGATGGCCAAAACAGTTTCACTTCCAAATCAATTTTTAAAACATTAGGTATCACTAACCAGTAACCACAAGGCGTCAAAGTGTCAGAAGAACCGGACTGATGGGAGCTTGTATTCTTAGCCACAAACTTTTCCCACATCCCTATAACCCTATAGAGGAAACATTATATGTGCACATTGGGAATATCTCTCCCTGTCATTCGTGATAGATATTTTCGATACAAAGACGGTAGTATTTTGCGAGTAGAGACATGGGGATGTGGGAAAATTTTGTGGATAAAGAGATCTAGAATGGACTGATGGCCCCCTCCTACATCTCTGTTTTTATGGTTTGAGAGCTGCATCATGGAAGGCGCGAACTGATAGTCTTTGCCAAGTTGAAATAAGGTCAATGTAGGTGATCGCAAATGTAATCGCTGGATCACTCTCCTGGACCCCAGCCCAGCTTGCCGACAAAGCCTTCCATCCTTCTCTTTTTTATTTATTTTTTCTTTTTTTATAAAAACAAAAGGAACTATAAAAGACGGGGTAGCACGTCTCTAAAACTCATCACTACAAATGTATTCAAGGGGGACAGGGAGATCCTGAAGATTAAAATTTAAACAACTTACCCTAATAACTTGAAAAACTTTTTTGGGCTAATCAGTCTGCAGTCTGATTCGCTTTTCAGTAGACATGTGGTCCTTCGATCATCAATCCGGTTCCTCCGGGATTGCTTCTATTGTTGGGACGCACATAATGGGTAGTTTGTGGATGGTTTTGCTGCTCAGGTCTGGTGTGGCTCGGTTCACATGGTAGAGACTAGAGAGTCTAGAAACCTTAGCAATCAGACTAAACAAGGAATCCGATGGAGGTTCACTAAGAGGCCATATGGCCGATTTCAGGAAGCTAGCCTGTCGTTTTTCTCCGGTCTCTTTTGTTAATACGTATTATGGGCCTAGGCTGGGCTTCTGGGTCGATTTAAACATAGTTACTCTACCTCCACGAATTTGCTCGAGATCATGCAATCTTTTGAAACCGTTTTCTTTTCATAATTAGTGGAATGGCCTATGTGTTGCACTATGTATTTGATTTTGATAATAATGTTTTTATGCTTTTATATTTCGGACATAGATGAAAGTTTATATACCGTTCAAGTCCTAAGATAATTATATATGTACCATTTATAAAAATGAGGATGGTGACAATGTTTCATCGGAAAGCCTGGATTTTACTTTCCTTTTTTACCCTTTATGTTTTTTTTTTCCAATTTTATTTAATTAACAGTTAAACATTTGTAATTGGATAAAGCAAATAAAATAATAATAAAATTGCTGTGGAACCTACTCCTCTCTCCCCTTAGACCTTATCTGATCTTCTTTTGAATTACCTACCTGATGAACCTCTACATTGATTAGAGCCAACACGTGTCAAGTATCGGATGGTCTTCCCAAACCACGAAATCAAATTGAAGGGAGGAATGAATTTTTTTGACCTTTCTGTTTTCATTAGTGAACAATTAATTAGATGATTAAATTAAGCTTTTTTTTTGTTTTCTCCCTATTTTTTTAGGTATTTTTCCCATTTCCCCTCTATTTCGATTGTCTCCGTTAATATAATAAGTTGTATTTGATCGGGAAATGTTTTTAGGTTCATTATATTGATTCATTTTTTAGAAAACAAATGGATTTTTTAGAAAAGGCAAAGTTTTTTTTTTATTTTTTCCAACAACCATCATGCACCCTCATATAGAATTGGGATATGTTGGAATAACAAAAAAAACTAAGAGGTAGAATTAGTATGAAAAATCATGGTCTTTTGACCATACTAACTGAATCATTCTCATTTTTTATATATGGTAGTAGATATAATTTTTTATTTTATTCTACAATTTTTGTTCATTTTTCTATAATTTATGGTTTTTTATTTATTTTTATTGTAATTTGTATTTTTCTTCAATTTTTATGATTTTCTATCTTTTTTGTAAATTTTCTCTGTTTTCCTTTGTTTTTCTGTTTTATATTATTTTCTTCATTTTATGTGTTTTTTCCACAATTGTTTTGCAATGACAAGTTGAAGGTAAAGTTGGAAAGTAAAATCGGAGTCTTTTGACCGAACCAATTGCAACATTCTTATTTTTCAGTATGGTACAGATTTATAATTTATGTTATTTTCTTGAATTTTTATGATTATATATATATTTAAATTTTCTATATATTTATTTTTTTGTAATTTATATTATTTTCTTCATTTTATGTGTTTTTTCATAATTATTTTGCAATGGCATATATAAAATGGGAAAAAATAGAAGGTTGAGGGTAAAGTTGGAAAGTAAAATCAAGGTGTTTCAACCAAGTCAATTGCAACATTCTCATTTTTTTAGTATGGTATAGAAATTTCTATGATTTTCTATATTATTTTCTTTATTTATGTTTTTCATAATTACTTTTCAATGACAATATATACAATGGGAAAAAAAATAGAAAGTTGAGGGTAAAGTTTGAAAGTAGAATTATGATATTTTGACCAAACCAATTGCAACATTCTAATTTTTTTAATATAAAATAAATATGGTATAGAAAAATTTTGTGATTTTCTATATTTTTTGTGTATTTCTTTGTAATTTATATTGTTTTCTTCATTTTGAAGAGAAAGGTGTGTAGAATAAGAGAGATGCCATTTATGCTTCCTCCATCATACTGTCAAGTAGGGGGAATGGATAAAATATAAACTGGGGTTTTAGAATTTATGTATTCACTTCATGTGTGAATGAAGACAATTGGCCTTTTGCCTACTGTTGTTCTGCTCATCAATGGTGGGGTCGTTATTTGCATATCTAACGACTAGCATATGGATATAAATTGATCATGATTCATTTATATTCAGATTCGAATTGAACATCCATCATTTATATAAAAGAGTCCAGATCTCTTACTAACAAAATGCATTCCAAACCCTTATGACTCTACCAAGTACTAAACCCCTATAGTATTACGTTGTAGAGTGTCAAATTAATGGACTGGCTTAATGATCATCGATAAAACATACTCTAGAACAAATCAATATAATGAACCTGAAAGCATTTCTCATTTAATTTCTATCAAATTAAATAAAAAAAAAAGAGGGAATCGGTGTATAATGCTTGGAGGCCAAAGAAATAAAAAATGTTTGTGTGAAGTGGCCCATATACTGAATGGTTTGGATCAATGGCTTCGTCCCTTGAAAAAGGATGAAATAATGTAAGGTTTGTCAGATTGGAATCAACTTATAGGGGGGGCAAATGAGTGGGTTGGGTTGTGCTGAATGAGGGTTTACCCATCACCTACATGACGTAACCTACATTTCTAAGTTTTATCTATATTTTTAAAATGTGCGCGGCACCTAACTCGATCCATTTGAATATTTAAGCCTACGTAAATATATTTTATTAATGATGATGATGCAAATATATACCGATCCCATGTACTTGAGACAAGGTTTAAACGATGATAATGATTACTGTTGAGAAATTTTTTTTATTGAAAAGATTTACAAACCAACTTATTCCATGAAATTACCTATCAAAATACTTCTTTTGCTGATCCAAATGGATAATCATAATCCAACCTAATCTGTGGATAATTGGCCCAATGACCAATGGATTTTTTTTGGTAAATAAATCAAAAAAACCAAAATAAGATCAGAACTAAGTCTCCAACCAATGACGGCCTCTTGCGGCACAGCCATACCAGCCAACTGTGCGAAAACAAACTGCTGCCACTTTGTGAGCTATCCGATTAGCACTCCTGCTAATTCATACGAAATAAAAAGCTTGGAACCGACGAGCTAAGTCTTGAATATCTTTCAGGATTGGACCCACTTCACTTTGAAAACTTTCTCGCTCTTGAGATTGACAATCTGATTCTGCTATATTAAACAAGAAAACCCTGCACTCACCGCTTTTACAAGACCTTTTCTCAAAGCCAAGGCCTTTAAAGTTAACACTGGAGCTGGGTGAGTACGTCTACCTCCTGCTGAAATCAAGGATCCATAAGCAGATCTCAAAACAAAACCTATGGCTACTTGAGAGCGATTTAGCTTCCTAGAAGTGTCTGTATTTAGTTTGATATAACCAGGCGGAGGCTTTTCCCAATGAACTGAAACTGTGTTTAATTGGTTGTCTTTGAGCACCACCGAAAGACTCTTCTTCTATTTGCTCAGAAATTAAAGCTCTAGCTTTTTCTATTACTAAAGTCGAATGATCATTATCCCCTTGAAAGATTAAATTATTCATCAACTTCCAAATAAGCCAACAACTTATGGAAATCACTCTACTCTTCTCCTCACTATTACTTGAAGTATCAGTCAGATGAGATGAGATCCATTGATGAAAAGCAACTTCTACTGTAGAAGAGGATGACACAAAGATATTAAGACCAAACCAGATGGCCCTAGCAAATGGGCAATGAAGCAACATGTGATTTAAAGTTTCAGCATTCTCTCCACATCTTTGACATACATCTTCTTCCACTAGGTGTCTCTCTTTTAACTTAGCAATAGTAGGAAGTATATCTTTGAGGCACCGCTAGATGAAGAATTGGATTTTTGGTTGAACTTTGATAGACCAAACCCTCTTCTACGTTGGAGCAAGGGAGGTAGAATCTTGGAAATTTTCATTTGAGTTTTCAAGCAAAGCCAAGTAATAAGCTGATTTTACGGAGAACACTCAATCCATTTTCCTCCACATCTTAAATTGATGGATTTGGGTGAATTATAAACCGATGGTTGGATGGTTCAACAGGGTTGGGCTAGAAATTAGTTATCAACTCTTTAATCTAAGGTGGCGTTCGATAGCACTGAATGGAGCTACGAACGTTGAATTTTTTGCTTTTTAATGCTTCAGGGTAGGGGTGCAAATGGATCGGATGATGATTCGAGGTCCAATCCTATTTGGTCAAATTCGAATCACCTTTGATCGGATCTTCAGATAAAATCGGATGATAGGATCTGATAAAAAATCAGATCGGATTCAAATCACCCCTTATCTGATACGATATATATTATATATTTAAAAATATAAATATACATAATAGATATATATATATATATATGTTATTTATTTATTTATAAATATATTTTTATAAATTTTTTATATTATTTTTTTATAAAAACATGTATTTATATAATAAAAATAATTAAAAAATATTTCTATTTTTACTTTATTTAAATTAGTATATTTTATTTTTCTTTTAATAATTTATTAATTTTTAAAGAAAACAAGTTGGATCAGGTCATATAAAAAAATCCGACAATGATAGGATTCGAATTCAAATCAATCCTATCAGATTCAATCGGATCTTCGGATTGAATCAATCTAACATGAACAATGTCGGATCGGATTTGAATATATGAATCAGAATATATTCAAATTCGATACTACTTTGAGAACCTTTGAACTGATCATCCAAACACTGAAATTTCCTCTGAATTATTCAAACGTTGAGCTACCTCTAAGTGCATTCGGAGGCAACAAACGAAAATGGTTTTCAACCCATGCCCTTTGATAAAAAATATCCAACTATTCATCTTCTTCATTTTCGAACCATTAAAAAAAATTGGAGGTATATGAACTGTGATCGAAGATTGGAGACTAGCAATCAAAATCACAGATCAGATTGAAAACAATGAGCTTCTAGTGATTGACAACTGACAACTAGCAACAAGAAAAACATAGATTGGAACAAAGAAGATGGGCTTCTGATGACTGGCAACCAAAATCATTGATTATTAGACTGATGACGATGGGCTTCTGATGATTGGTGACTGACGACTAGCAGCAAAAATCATAGATTACTAGACTAAAGATGACGAGCTTCCGGTGACTGGCGACTGGCAACTGGCAACTGGCAACCAAAATCATAGACCAGGTTGAAAACAATGATCTTCTAGTGACTAGCGACCGGTAATTGGCAACCAAAAATACATATTGGATTGAAGACGATGGGCTTCCGATGACTGGACCGACAACTGGCAACCAAAAATGTAGATTAGATTAAAGATAATGGGCTTCCGATGATCGACGACCGATAACTAGCAACCAAATAGACTAATGATGATGGGCTTCTGATGATTGATGACCAACGACTAACAACGAAAATCATAGACGATGGGTATCTCCTTTGTTTCAACCTCTCTGCCACCAACTTTAGCATACCTTGTCTAAAAACCCTACTAGCACCTTATCGGTGTTAGTATTTGTCAATTTCATATATATATATATATATATATATACTTATTAGGTTGACACTTGATACATATAGGTCTATGAGAGTGTTTTGTAAGTTGGAGATAGACTCCTATTTGGAGTGGGGTTTTAAGTGTGATAGGATTGGATTGAGATTAGTTTGATGGGGAACTAATCTCAATCAGTGATAAGAATTGTTAGTCTTGGTCACCTATGGATGGGGGTTATAAAAACCACATAGTGGTTCTGGACCCATCACTATTGGCCTCAAGATTCAGAGAGACCAGTGAATTAAAATAGTTGATAAAAAAAAAGCACAACACAAGCATTCAACAACAATGGCCAGAACATAGAGTAGAATCCAAACAAGTATGACCTTTCGGATATGATTTCTTATTTTGTTTCAATGTTCGTCATTGAATGAGTTTTATAGCTTGCAATGGATGACCAAATTCGTCGTCTTGATTAAAGACAACCTTAACATCAATATCTAAGCACCTCTGTTTCAATTTAAAAGTGTCGAGAGGTTTATTTCATTAATATCATTTTATAATATTTTATATAATATTATAAAATTTCAATTATTTTGGTTTATTATTATTTAAATAACAATATAGTAGATAAATTTGTAAAATAAAACTTTTTATATCACAATATTTAGATAACCGAACAAGTCTACTGTATTCAAAATTTCAAATATCTGCAAAATCACAAAAGTAAATTTTTCATTGAATATTTTTCGAATTTTTTTTTGCCTTTGAGACTTAAAACTTCAGATTTACCGGACACCACCTAAAAGCCTAAAAGCAGACCACTTCAGGAAAAAAAGGAGTCGTTTGTTTGACTTAAGAACCTGCTAGAATATGGTAATTCCGTGGATCACCAAGGGTATTTTTTTTTTCCGACAGAGAAAAAATTAATAAAGAGACCTTAATTCTCTGGGGTTGGGTGCGGTGGTTCACCGAAGCTCTGTAACGCTGCTTTTCAAACACCCTTGCACACTTAAGGCCTAGCGTTACCTTCCCATCAACTTACAAAGAATCTCCTGCTGTTACCCAGATTTTGAAACTAGCCAGAGGAGAAAATAACTTCGGAAAAAAATCACAAATTTAAGATGGGATCTGGGAGTTTTCTCAAGGTGGTGGCCAAGAACTTCGACGTTCTTGCCGGGTACGTATTCTCTGTTTAGAATCTGTGAAGAAAAGAGAGGCGAGAAAATGCATGTTATATGACGGTTTTTCAGCTTAACTCATCGTTATCAAGTTTGTTTATTTTCAACATTTTTTTGCAGAAGTCATGTTTCTTTTTCTTCTTCTTTTATGTTATCGTAGTTCATTCGTTTCTCTCTTTCTTTGCTTCGGTTTGATTTCTTTTCTTAATTTTGTGATTTGGTTGCAGACCTCTGATTACTCTGGTGTATCCTCTGTAAGTGGGGTTTCTATTAATTTTCTTCTCAGAAAATTAAAATTGGCAATTTTGATTTTGAGTGAAAACCCATTTTTGAGTGCTTTTTTTTACAGATACGCCTCAATTAGAGCAATAGAATCCAAGTCCCGTCTCGATGATCAGCAGTGGCTCACTTATTGGATTCTTTATTCTATGATTACTCTCTTTGAGCTTACCTTCGCAAAGGTCATAGAATGGTAACTTTACCCCCAATTAACTATTCTGTATAATATGCTCGCGATTTTGGCGGTCGTTCAGATCCTGTTCTTTTGCTTTAATTTGGATTGGCAGTACTAGTATCGTCAGAAATTAATGGTTAAAAACTCGGATATAGGTGGAGTTTGTGCCCTTGGGTATAAATGCTTTTTGATATTTCTCTCATGGGTTTCTTCTCTAAGGCTATGTTTGGTTTTCTTCTCTAATCCTTTCCCTTCCTTTCCCTGCATTTTCCTTTAAACCAAACATAGCCTAAAAGTTCCCCATCATTGCTGTAAAAAATGTTTATTTATTTATTATTATTATTATTTATTATTATTTTTTTTTGGGGGGGGGATGTTTGTAGTTTTAGAGGAAAATTAAAACCACACCCCCTCTTTCATATAATTTGTAATCTCTGATACTTCTCAACATCTTGAATATTGAAGAGATGAATATGCAACATTGTAAGATACTTTTGCTCCGTCCCCTTTGATGATGCAAATGGGGTGAAAAACAATGTCAACTGAAACTGCACCTTTTATGGTGAAAGCCTTGCTATCTGCCCCCTCTACATTTAAATAAACACAACGGTTGGGTAGAAAAACCGAGGAAAAGATGCTGGTAGACCTCCTTCCTTAATTTTTATGTTCTTCCCATTCCCATGAGACATGCTAGAAATAGGTATTTCGATCACCCATAAGAATATTACTGCATATAAACAACTCCTGGCTTGATCAAATTCCGCATGGCTGTTTTTCATTTCTTTGTTTTATATCATTATTATTTTTTTTCTTTTGAGAATGTAACTTCAGAAACTATCTTAGCAAAAAAAAAAAATGTAACTTCAGAAACTACAATCCTTCACTTGAACTTCCTTATCCTATGGCAGGCTCCCCTTTTGGCCTTATGCAAAACTGATTGTCACCTGCTGGTTGGTCTTGCCATACTTCAGTGGGGCTGCTTATGTTTATGAGCATTTTGTTAGGCCTTTCTTTGTAAACCGGCAGACAGTTAACATCTGGTATATCCCAAGGAAGAAGGATGTCTTCAGTAAGCCAGATGACATTCTTACTGCTGCAGAGAAATACATTGCAGAGAATGGACCAGAAGAATTTGAGAAGTTAATTCACAGGGTATGTATAATGACTTTTAAGTGATTATTTCAGAAATAGTTTTATCTCCTGTTCAGTGGTAATCACAGTGCACTCAATAACCAATTTTTACCTTTCCATTAAATGGGAAAGACTAATGAAACTCTTTTTCTTTTTTTTTGAAAAATGAAAACAAAGTCATGGGTATGGAAGATGAATAGAAAAAAAAAGATGAATATCACAGTTACTAATTTTGATGCAGCAATTTAATTCTTTTTTCTTGTGATACTAGAACTTGTTGGAATATCTTGTAATTAGGAATTCAAGTAGGTGGTGTACTGCCTTGAAATGATAATATCATCTCTTATGTAATCACAGGATTTATTCACTAACTTCGATAATGCATTTGGAGTTGCTCTGGGTGGGTGGGTGTGCATATCATAAATCAATTACAATCCTAGTTATCCAAGTCTGCACAAATCAACCCCAAATACCACATTCTTTTATGCAGAAAATTAATACATGTGCTAGTTAAATATAGGTCCACTAGTTGGATAACAATGTAAGAAATGATCCAGCAACTTGTAAGCTCTAATTTTGTTGGTTAGTATGAGAGAGAATTAACTGATTGAATTTTTGAGAAATGAGGGCTCAATTCCAATACCTTTATTATTTTTTTTATCATCATCATCTAAGCCTTGTCCCAACTATATGGGGTCAGCTACATGAATCCTGTTTAACAAGTCCGATCTGTTCAGTGTCATGTCCATGTCAAACTATGGGTGCTTAAGTAATTTCTTATTGCTTTCACCCAAGTCTTTTTTGGTCTGTCCCTAGCTCTTCTAGACAATGTTGTCAAAATCTTATGATTTGCGATAAAACTCATGATTTGAATCATGAATCCCAAGGGTTTCGATTTGAATCTTATGTCTGAATCCTTTTCTGCAAAAATCTTACAGTTTTGTTTGAATCCTACAATTTGATTCATAAGTCATACGATTTATATGATTTATATGATTCAAATAAATTCAATTAAGAATTAGTTCTCTACTTTGTTTTTTTTTTTGTTTATATTTAGTTTTGCTAGGGGAGACTTTTAAAGCCCTTACTAGAAAATGATTTATTTATGTTATCTAAGACTAGAAATTGAGTTTATTTTCCATCATATGTAGGTCAAAGAAGCATTGTATGTGGATTTCTTTGACTTTCAAGTCAAAGTTGGTTATATCATCTTAGACTTTTATTGTATAAGTGCTAAATTATATTTTTTTAGGTACATATATGCTATATATAGATTAAAAATAGGGTAAATCCACTTTCCTATATGTATTTTAGCCTTTTAATATATCTATGTTTAATTTTTTTGACAAGCTTGTAAAAAATAGAAATGATCTTACGATTTATGATACAATTCACAATTCGATTTGATTCAACTTTCTCTATGATTTACGATACAATTAAAATTTTCAGAACATTGCTTCTAGGCTCTTCTACTTGTAACAGATCATTTTTTTTTTCTAATAGGTGTTGTCAATGGTCTTTTATGCACATCACCAAACCATCTCAATCTACTTTCTCTCATTTTATCACCTGTTGGAGCTACTCATAGGTTCCTTCATATGATTTCATTTTTAACATTGCCCTTCAAGTTTTATCACTCATCCATCTAAGCATTCACATTTCTGTTGCACTCATTTTTTGAACATGTTGTTTCTCAATATCTTTTTTTGATAGTTGATGAATCAATTTTTGGTGATGTATCAATTTTGTGTGCTAAGTACCTCGTCATTTGGTCTGCTTCCAAGTGGTTGATGACTCAGAGGCCGAAGTGAACTTTTGCTGGATGAGGACCTGGATGCCGAGCTGACCAGGCCAAGTTGGGGGAAAATTAGGTGTTGAATTGACTGGGTCGAGCTAGGCAGGTTAGGTGACGAGCTGACTGGGCCGACCTAGGCAGGCTAGGTGATGAGTTGACCAGAGTGCCGAGTTGACCAGAGGGCCGAGCTGCCTATTAGTTGCCGAGCTAACCAGAGGGTCGAGCTGCCTATTAGTTGCCGAGCTGCCCAGAGTGCTGAGCTACCTGGTGGTAAGTTGGATTGAGTGTTGAGCTTCGTAGTTCTTTAGAGACCTTCAAGGAATCAATGCCAGAGGACCCGGGGTGGCTAACCCGGCGAGGTCGCTCCAATGCTTAAGTCAGTACTCTCATAGTAGACTGCAAGCTAAAATTCTCAAAGTATGAGAGCTAGAATTTGCTTACTTGCCCCCCTCATGTCATTGGGGTTGGTGCCTTTATATAGGCATTGTTTGGCGTGGGCTTTACGCACCGCATCCGAGATTTCTGAGAAGTCATCTAAGTGGTCTGTGATTCCCTAAGGTAATCGCCATGCACGTTGACCACCCTCCGGATCGTTCGGCACGTGGGCCAACTTCCAAGGATCGTGGGAGTGTTTGGATATGCATGCCGAATTTGTTGGCGAGCATGTCTCGCAGGTCGCCAGGTTGGCGCCTATGCCAGGCCGCCAGGTGGGACACCATCAACTTGGCTAAGGCAAGTTGTTGCCTAAGTGGTTCCGGGTGTCACCTAGTTGTTCCGAGGTGCCATGTGTCACAATATCATTGGAGGGCCAAATCCGCCCTCATCATTTGCCCCCCACTCCCGAGTTGAAAGTAACTTGGCGAAGGGAGTAGATTGCTTCTTTCGGCCTGAAATGACTAATTCGATGAGCTCGTAAGCGTTGATTCAATTCCTTAGGCTCTGGGAGCGACTCACAGTCCACTCTCCTTACCCTTGATTTTGCCCATGCCGAAGAGGCGACTGGGTCTTATGTGGTGCCGAAGTCTTTGCCAGTTCGGCACTTTAGCCCTTAGGCTCTGGGAGCGATTCGTAGTCTATTCTCCTTGATCTTTGATTTTGCCCATGCCGAAGAGGCGACTGGGTCTTATGTGGTGCCGAGGTCTTTTATCAGCTCGGCACCTTAGAGCTATGGCTGCACTGCATCAGCCTCGTTAGTGGTATCGGTTACCCACTCCTACAAGAAGCTACTAGGAGCTCGACTTACAGGGGCAGCACTACTAACTTTAGGTCACCAGCTCGCACGGGAGCCTTGGAAGGCTTGACCGGCAAGGGCGTCCATGCAGTTCGTTGGTCGCCTACTCCCGCGGAAGCCATGTACCTCGCAAAGAGGACTGATGAGGCTTTATCCGAGTTGAAATAAAGTTGGTAGAGTTGCTTAGTCTATTGGTCATCAACTTCCTGGTCTTTGAGTTCATAAAAAATGGAAACTAGAAAGCGAGAGCTTTTAGTTTCTAAAAGGTGAGAACTTAGCTTTTTGGAAGAGGAGGACACAGCCTTTCAGAGGATGAGAACTTAGCTTTTTGTAGCGATTCCCACAGACGGCGCCAATTGATGGATCAATTTTTTGTGCTAAGTACCTCATCATTTGGTCTGCTTCCAAGTGTCCGGTGACTTGGAGACCAAAGTGAACTTTTGCTGAATGAGGACCTGGATGTCGAGCTGACCAGGCCGAGTTGGGGGCAAATTAGGTGCCAAGTTAAATGGGCCGAGCTGGGCAGGTTAGGTGTCGAACTAACTGGGTCGAGCTAGGCAGGTTAGGTGACGAACTGACTGGGCCGAGCTAGGCAGGTTAGGTGACGAGCTGACCAGAATGTCGAGCTGCCTATTAGGTGTCGAGCTGACCAGAGGGCCAAGTTGCCTATTAGTTGTCAAGCTGGCCAGAGGGCCGAGCTGCCTATTAGTTGTTGAGCTGCCCAGAGTGTTGAAAAGCCTGGTGGCGAGCTGGATTGATTATTGAGCTTCGTAGTTCTTTAGAGACCTGCAAGGAATTAATGTTAGAGGACCCGGGGTGGCTAACCTGACGAGGTCGCTCCGATGCTTAAGTCAGTACTCTCATAGTAGACTACGAGCTAAAAATCACAAAGTATGAGAGCTAGAATATGCTTACTTGCCCCCCTCATGTCATTGGGGTTGGTGCCTTTATATAGGCATTGTTTGGTGTGGGCTTCACGCACCGCATTCAAGATTTTTGAGAAGTCGTCTAAGTGGTCCGAGATTTCCTAAGGTAACCGCCATGCATGTTGACCACCCTCCAGATCGTTCGGCACGTGGGCCATTTCCAAGGATCGTGGGAGTGTTTGGATATGCATGCCGAATTTGTCGACGAGCACGTCTCGCAGGTCGCCAAGTTGGCGCTTGTGCCAGGCTGCTAGTTCGTGCTTGGTTCAGGCCGCCAGGTCGGCGCTTGGGCCAGGTCGCGCTAGGGCCAAGCCGCCAGGTCGCGCCAGGGCCAGGCCGCCAGGTGGGACACCATCAATTTGGCTAAGGCAAGTTGTTGCCTCCGGGTGTCACCTAGTTGTTCTAAGGTGCCATGTGTCACAATATCATTGGAGGGCCAAATCCGCCCTCATCAATAGTAAATATTAAAAAGAAGAAAATTAGGGGAAGGTATAGAAGTGTATAGGCTTTGCAACTCAAGCACCAACAAGAAAACACCATCCGCATCAAAGAGCATTTTTTTATTGATAAATCAAAGAGCCGTATTTCAGAAACCAGAAAGAAAAGATACCTGTCAGCCCTTTAGGTTGTCATTCCTTTAGAGCAATTGACCCCTCCCCTTACTATACCACAAGATGTGTCATCGCTGAATTTGAAGCCTGGCCTGATTGGAAGAACTATGCAATTGTTATTTTTAGGTCTTGAACTATGTATACTTGTATGCTTGTACAGGGGTTCTGTATAGTCTCTGATACTTCAATTTGTAGTGTAAATTTTGTATTCGATACCATATCCAGCTGTGTCTAGGTAACATGGGCCTGTCTATTGTTCAAACTTACAAACCGTGGTCAGGTGCCACACCGTATTTTTTATTCTTTTTATTTGAGTCTGGTCAATGGAACTGAACCCTATGTAACCTTTTAAAACTTGTATGAATTTCTATGACACTTTTAACATGTTAATAACCGAGTCTGGACATTTCCCCTCATTATTTTATCTTTTATGTTCTTGTTATTTTGCTGGAAAAGATGAAACACTTGCATGAAATGAGTGCTCTGTGTGTGTGTTGGTGGGGGAGGGGACAATTCATCGGGGTTTAATTATTATAGACTTTAGGGTGAAGAGAGGATACAAAATCATGGTTTGGTATAATTTCCTATAAGTTAAAATAGTTAGTTGTCTTCTTTAATAATAGGAGATTCAACTTCAGCACTTCCGAGGGAATCTGCCCTTGTAGTATGGGTTAAATGCCAACAAGTATCCTAGCACTAGTGGTGGTGTGAATGCACCCATACTATCACAGTTGCGCACCCAAGAGAATAATCCAATTGATGGCTCAAAATATTGATACTCCGGATACACAAGGCATTTCTTTTAGTTTTTTTTTTCACTTTGATAATTCAAATATGGATATATTAAGACGAATATTAATGTTTAAACCTATTGAAAGGGCATAACTTGCAGTATTTGTGACCCTGAAAACCTGTATGTATCATACTGTATGATATCTATCAATACTTTGAACCTTGATGATGAGTAATTCGGGCATTTAATGGCAGTTCTAAACTCACTAAGAAACCAAGGATCAAAATTTCGTATCATATCGGACTGTATCGACCAATATGTATCGTATCAGAAGTCTCCTGATACACCCCTACATGGAGTGCTTCATGGGATCAGGTTCACAAAAAAAAGGCCCTGAACCTTGTATGAAAATTATACTGACAACATATTGGTTTCATGAATGTTCAATGGACCCTATCCGTTTTGGTTATATAATTCAATTTATTAATTTGATATTGCAGGCTGACAGAGAAACAACATCAAGAAGGAATGACAATTACATGATCTTTGACGATGACAACAGGTATTGAGCATTGTAATTTCGTATACACTGTCTTCATGAAGAGTAACTAAAGGTGAGACAAAATACACCTCTAGTCTCTAGCTGAGTTGCGTCTCTGGTCGATGGCCATCGTTGTTCAATATTGTTTATATTGAAAGATAACTCCTGTTTATATGATACACATGTAATTATGTGGTTTGCTACTCTTTACCTTTCAGAGATGAAGATTAATTTTTATTTTCTTTTTATTTTGATGGCGATGGGATTCTTTAAAATGTTATTTATAACATCTCCAAAGTATTGGTATCGTGTATCTTATTGGTCAGTTTAGACGTTTAGATACACAGGTGCGATGGAAAGATATGGATACCCTTAAAACTTTTACAAATCCCATAATACATTAATAGCACTAAGTCAAAGTTTGAAATAATTATAAATAAGGCATACACATAAAAAATGCATCCTTTAATGGTTTATACGAAGAAATAAATTAATATCATCTGGTGCAAGGGCACATGTTATGATGTGCAGGTGTACCAGTATTAACCACATGACATGGTATTTGGATTTAAATTTTATGACCTGCATGGTAGTGTGCAAGTATTAACCACATTATGTGGTGTTTGGATTTAAATTTTATGACCTGCATGGAACTCAAGGCAAATATCCAATTTTGTATAGCATTGATATAGCAAGACACAGATAATATAATTAATAATGCATCATCAATCAACGATCTTAAACAAATACTATAGTTTTTTACAAATTATTACATGCATGAAGTCATTAATATGTTATTATTTAGGGAAAATCTATGATACAAGAAGAGATTTGATTAATTAAAGCAACCCCATGAGTTTGATGAATAACACCTGATTGGTCACTTCTTTTATGAAACTGGTTGATTGATTGTAAGTTTTTTTTTTGGTATCATAGTTGAACAATATTATTTATTTAAGTTAAACTATTAATTAATAATTACATAAATGTGTAATTAATCTAGAAAATATTTGGATTCACAAGAATGTAAAAGATCCAAGACATAAATCATATGTAACTATTATATTTTGATTACTAAATTAATTGTTTTTTATTTTATTATTTTTATTGCCATATATTAACAGAAATAAGTCAACTTAATCTTAAATTTTAAATATTTTGAAAATACTTTTATTTTTATAAATAATATGTTGTTATTCATTGGAAATTACAATATTAATAAATATATCCATTAGAATTTTTAAGATACATATCATATGCAAATTCATAAATTTTAATTAATAAAATTTGGTTCTAGTACTAAAAATAGTTTTTATGGTTTAGTATTTTGATAGATCATCATCATCATCTAAGCCTTGTCCCAACTACATGGAGTCAGCTACAAGAATCCTGTTTTGTCATGTAAAACAACATACACACATTGTATCATACCATTTGGTCACCAATACGACATATATGTTAACTGGTTAGTGGATTTAGATGTTATAAAACGTTAAGGTTATGTTTGGTTGCAATGCAATTTTATTTGTACTGATGCAAAGTTATGGTAGTGCAAATGATTTCAATGAAAATCATGATTTATTTTTATTTTAAAATTTATCCTGTTTCGTTTAATTATAATACAAATGAAGTAAAATAAGACCTCAAACAGAATAAGGTAAAACCTAAAACAAAATTAAACCAGAATTTGCATTATTTTCATTTGCACTCTCAAGCATTTGTACTAGTGCAAATAAAGTTGCATTGCAACCAAATACAACCTAAAAAACGATGTCACAAAACCCTATCAAAAGGTAGGCCAAAAAGAAAAAAAAAATAGTCGTTTATAATTTTAAAATACACGAATTTGCATATTAAGTATTGGTACTTTGAACTATGACTTCTATTGATGGCATAATCAATGGTGTAATTAATGTACAAATGTAATTTAAAAAAACTTATGGAAAATTTCAGATTAGTACCCTATACTTTGAGTTTAGTGTCATTTTGGTCTCTGGACTTTAAAATGTGTTAATTCAATACCTGAACTTTTAAAATGTGATAATCTAGTATTTGCTAGTGGACTGTTCATGTGATGTTATGTACAAATTAAATATTTTGAAAATGAAAAAATTACACTTCAAAACACTATTTATCAGCTACTTTCATGGAAACATGACACTGTTCATGTGTGTTGCATCCTGCTCATCATGAGCTGCAACTGCTTCCTCAAAACGATCCCGTTAGTAGCAGCCTCGGGGTTGTTCTTCACGTCCTCCACTACCCGATCCTCCCAACCTGATTGAGGTGAATCTGAATCCAATACTTAAACAGAAGCAGATATCAGGATCTGATCCTTCCAATGCCCAACATCATGGTTTCGGCAAAAATGCAGTCAATCTGAAGTCTCTAGCCCGAACAACATGCAAGTGATTTTAATTTCTATTTTAATTTAAAATTCCTCATATCAGGATCCTTCCAATGCCCAACATCATGGTTTGGCAGAAATGCATCAATCTGAAGTCTCTAGCCCGAACAACATGCAAGTGATTTTGTTTTCATGTTGTCAGGGGACCAACGTCACGTCCGCGAGAATTTTAAATTAAAAAAAAATTAAAAATTGGCCAGCACACTTCAAGACTGCAGCAACACAGTTTGATCCAAACAGACTCCTCAAGTTCCAGATTTAGAAGAGGATCCATAGAAATAAAGATGTGTTTTTTTTCCTCTGTGATTCTCTGCTTTTCTCGAATACCTTAAGGGTTGAGAATTCTCCACTCAAACTTTCACCTTGGTTTGAGAGCTCTTCGGGGTTGAAAACCACCAATGTAGGTGGATCAGTTTTCAGGGAGGTGGGTCTGAGAGCTCTCAATCTCTCTTCCATTATAATAGAGAGATGTTTCTTTTCCTCACAACCCATATAACCATCATCACTTCCTTCAAACCAACAAGGACAAAGGTGGGTATCCAAACCAGGGGACAACAACCTCGTCGTCTATTGCTTTCTTCCATTTCTTCTCATGCAAGCATGGCTTCCTTCCTCTTCTTCCATTGTTTCATCTGAGTAATATTAAAATTTAATTCTCATTTCTTTATTAAATGATTAAATCTAATGCTTTCAAAAATTTCAACTCCATGTTCTCTTTGTTTATTACCGAATCCCTACTTCTCGACAAGATTTCTTACGATTATACTCACAAAAATCTTCCTCTTCCCCACTTAATTTCCATTAATTAAGCTTCCACCCCGAGAATCAATGCCCGGATTTCCACTTTCTTTCCTTCCCAGAAGCCAGCCTGCTTTCTCAACTCTGGTCCAAGACCAAAAATGGAAAATAAGAATATTTATTAAAATTTACTCTGGAATTCCGAGAACAACAATGGCGCCCATGCATTATTTCCTCAAAAGGATTAGACCAAGATAGAATCCTTATCAATACTTAATCTGGCTCTCTGCAGCAATGGTATAGTTTGTGTAAGTGGGAAAATGTAGTGCAGGTTGTGGTAGCATAGGAGGTGGAGGATAGTAGTAAATGCTGCATGGTGGTTGGTACTGATAGCCTGTAACTGGGTAAAATGGAACAACCATTGCCTCTCCCTCTTCTCCAGTTCTGACTCTCTTTTAAGAGATTTTAGCTGATAATTGATAAAGAAAATTAGATGACACCCAAAGAGCATTTGTGTTCTTTCATATGCCATTTAACGTATGATTAACGGTAAATACTAAATTGACACCTTTTGAAAGTTTAGATACTGGCTTGACACATTTTAAAATTTGAGGACCAAAATACAGGGTACTAATATGAAAATTTTCCAAAAACTTAAGACTTGTGTCAATTGATATGAAACAATAAGGATTGAGATATACCTATGTATCAATCCATAGGGACTGATATGAAAGGAATGTACAATATCAGATCAAACCATCCACCTATGTGTTGTATCCATCCCTCAATATTTGAGTTCCCAAGTTCCTTCCATTTAGTGGCATTATCATAAGATGGGGATAAGTTTGGCTGTTTGAAAAAAAAAAGAAAAAAAAAAACAGTCAGTACTATTTTGAAGTTTTGTGTGTATAACACGTTAGTATGGGTGTGTGATAAAAGAGTAATTTCAAGAGTATGAGTCCCTCAATAATCTATGTCTGCACATCTCATGGTGGGTCTCAAACTTATGATGAGATGTGCAGAAACCAATCATGTTGGGATCAATATTCTTTCAATCAAAAAGACAAATACATAATTTAGTGGGGTAACATCTGTTTTTGTATTTGCAATCTTCTCAAAATAAACCAAACAATTTAGAATAGCTAGCTAACATGGAAATTCTTGATTTGGCCACATGGCCAAAGTTTTAAAAAACCGGACCGGAGGCTAAACCATTTTTGCCTCTAGGTTGCAAGTCATCAATTTGCCCAGTCGGATCAAATGGTTTAGACCATGCCATAAATATGTTTTAGATATGTTATATGTATTTTTATATTTAATTTATATTTTTAACTCAACTTTTAATTCTTTATTTATAAAAATATTAAAAATTGCAATTTGATGCCAAAAAAGGGGTTTTTTAGCGAAGTTAGCAGAGCAAGGTGCTTATTGCGCCTTAGGACGCATAGATCTTGAAAAGTTATCCAAAAAAAAAAACACCCCTATTAGACATCGAAGTGCAAAGTTATGGCCTCTGGAAGTTTTGCATGCATTGAGTGTGCAACCTACAACTTGGTCACCACGTCAAGCGGGTCAATGGTCGAATTGTTCTTGACCAAGTCAACGGTTTTTGATCATTTGACGGGTCTTGATTGAACCAAACCTAGAATCTTGGTCGGGTGATAGTTCGAATGATTCAACCAACCGGGTCAACGATGGATTGAACTAGCCGAGTCTTGATTGAACTGGTCGGGTTAGTTAGTGTCCAATTTTGAATTTCCTCAAGCAAATTAAATATTTTCCTTGTTCTTTTTCTAACTAAAAAATGGGAACTTCATTAACATCACTAAGGTCCATTACATAGAGGGGGATATAATTCACCGAGTTCAGACTTCAAAGAGTCCTATCAAATGAATGAATCCAAATTCCTCTTATGGATTTGAGTTGAACTCTTGCCTATTCATTTGCTCTGAAGTTTGACATCTGAAAGTGCAATAATTACAATAAGATGTATATTGGTATTGGTGAACTTTTCTTTCCTCTGAACTATGAAAGCAAAGAATGTTGTTCTGAACTCTGAATTCTAAATTCCGAAAATCATCAAATATCTATTTTGAACCCATATATTAGAGTTTTTGTTTGTCCTTTTGGGATATCATTAGAAAACAAAAAGTTGTATGATTGCACTTTAAGAGATAAGAGATAAGAAGAAGCGAACAACCAATTTTCTCTTAAAATTTAAAAATTCCTCTTAAAAGATAAGAAAGAAAAAACAAACAGGTCCTAAGGACTTGACTCACGCCAAAGCAATGGGGCCCACTCAATTAGATCTCAGCTACTTCCATCACTTGACGTCGAACCTGAGTCATACTGTCAACTTCCACTTCAGCCTCAACCTCGGAAGTGGGGATATGTCATATAGCCAAAGTTGTCCAACCAAACAGTTATAGACACTTGTCACACCTTGGGGTGCATTCTTGTCACTTTACAAGCCTCGGGGGTATTCCAGGCATTGCAACCTTGGGGCTTGTGAAGTGATGATGAGGTTCCCAAGGTGTAACGTGCCTGCAGCAGTTTAGTTGGGCAAATTTGGCTATATCAATGATCAATCCGAACCTCTTTGTGAATTTTGACAAATACCCATAGTATTTGTTAGCTATTCTATGATATTGGCTGATTATCAATTTTTTAGTTATCATACTTTTTTGGTAATAAAAAGGGAGGCAAGAGTCTTTCTCACCTCAATGGTCGCATGGACCTTCTTCAATTTCCTTTTCTTATATATATTTATTTATATGAAAAAAGTCACCCATGAATGGTTAAAATGGGTCACTGATCTGACAGGTTTTGATGAACCCAGCAGTTTGACCCGTTGGATTAATAATGAATTGAAAACACTGAGTTGCATTGGGTTACATGGGAGTGTTGGAAAAATGTGATAAAATTGTTTATATTTGTATTTGAGAGGGGTTCCTTTTATTGCAGTTGGGGTTCAAGGTATTGATAAGTATGGATACATGTATCATATGATACATATTTGTATTTTAGGCTCACGGGTACTAAGGGTTAATTTATTCTGTTTGTTTTAAATGTTATTAAATGATAAGATACATCTATTGACAAAGTATTAGACCATTTTTTAAGGAAGAGTTTTGACCGAATAAAACCCTATCAAGAATATTAATACTTTGAATCTTGATTCTCCAATGCGATGCCTAATGATGTATATGTATTTGAATTTATGACAAATTACTAATGATGTATATACATTTGAATTTATGACAAATTATTATGAACATAGCACAATATTGATAATATTTAAAAATAAAAGCATAAATTAGAAACAACTCTAACTTTGTAATTTGGCCAATGCTAGTATGCTACAGTAAAATTGCTGCATTGTGGCACTATTACATTGCTCCAATTAAGTTACATGAGAAAGGAAGGAATAGAAGGCCACGTAAAGCAAGCTGGATGAGAAATACCATACTTAGCCTGTTAGCCAATATATGTGCTGCTTGATTGCAATAACATGGTATATTTTGCCAAGAACGAACATTGAAAGCAGTAGTTAGGGGTGTCAATTGGATTGGATTTGGTCCAATTCAATCCAGTCCAAAGTTCAATGTGAGCCCATTACAAATGGATCAGGTCTAATTCAATCCAATGAATATTTTGGACCATTTTGGATCCATCCAAATCAATGAATAGATTTTTCAATCTGTTCAAATTTATTTTAATTTAGATTGATTTCAACCCAAACCTGGTTCATTGACACCTATATTCTTATCTTATATCAATGGATTAGATATTAGTTTAATTCAACCCAATTCAATATAAATTTCTTATGAACCAATCAGGTCTAATTCAATCTAATAATTTTTTTTGGACTGGATTGGTCCAACCCAATATGTCTTGTTGGTCTGTTCAATCCGTCCAAATTGATTTTGGACTGGACGACCGGTCCATTGACACCCTTAACAGTAGCTAGTCACTTGCTCTCAGCTACTAACCACGTAGCCTCCAGGCCTTCTCAAATGAGAAATGACTCTACCTGGTTAATAGATCCAACATTTGATGATCTCGTGCCAATGCCAATACCCGAATGGCTTGCAAAGCTACCTCTGAATTTGGTCGTGTAGATGACTCCAACATTGTAGCTCTTTGTATTTCATTGCATTGTGTAGTTGGGAGTGTGACTAGTGTAGGAAATCAGACCAGACTGGCTGATTGATTGAATTGTGATGGAGGCTTTAGCTGATTTGGTCACATCCCAAGTAGGGCTGTTCACGGGTCAGGTTGGATCGGTTTACTAGCGTTTTTCCAACCGACCCGACCTGGTCGGTTTACCTAGAAATGAAACCGAAACCAATCCAGTACTAAATAAAACCGACCTAGTCGATTTGAATCGGTTTGGCTCGGTTTTGTGAATGATTCTCTCGGTGTGAACGGTAAAGGATTCAAGTCTAAGAAAGCAAAGGTTGGATGCCTGGAAATTAAAAATGATTTGATGGATTAAAACTGTTTTTTTATATATCAGAAATTTTATATATAATATGTATATTTCTGAAATATATATATATAGACCACAAATATATGTCTGAAATATAATATATATTAAAACTGAAATATATATATATATATATATCTGAAATATTATATATATATATATATATATATAAAATATATCTAAGTCGGTTCGGGTCGGTTTGGTTTCGTTTTTCACACATGAAAACCGAAACCAAACTGAACCATCGATTTATGTTTTTTGTAACCCGAAACTGACCAGTACTGAAGAAAAACCGGCCAATTCGGATTGGATCGGACCAGGTTAGTCGATTTGATCGGTTTGAGTCTTGTTATGAACAACCCTAATACCAAGAACTAGAATTGTTAAAATTTTGGTGAAAACCGGTTGACTAGCTGGTTTAATTATAAAACTGGTGGACTGATCCCAGTTTCGTGGAATTGCCTGGATCATTAAATAATTGAAATTTGAAAACGCATGTAACA
The DNA here is from genome assembly GCF_055504915.1 of Nelumbo nucifera. Classification (NCBI taxonomy): domain Eukaryota; kingdom Viridiplantae; phylum Streptophyta; class Magnoliopsida; order Proteales; family Nelumbonaceae; genus Nelumbo; species Nelumbo nucifera. The sequence goes on along the minus strand of NC_142652.1, from coordinate 16,442,301 downwards.
AGAATTTAACCATGACCTTTTACTTTTAGGGTAATTTTTTTAAAATACCTTTATGGTTTGATTAATTGACTAAATGTATTCTTATTATTTAGAAATTAATTAATACTGTTTCTATTATTTCTGACAATTGATTAAATCTACCATTACAGTTAAGATTCATTAATATTCCATCAAAACTCATTTGCACGTGATATATATTTTTAAAACATAATTTTACCCTCCACCTCCCCCCTCTTTATCTCTCCCTTCTTTTTCCTGTTGGGTCAGTCCTCTCCCTCCCTCTTTCTCTACTGTGCGCTGCTCTGGTTAGATCGCCACCGACAACCTCTTTCCTCTCGCCGTCAAAAACCTTGTTGCAGGGTAGTGGTATTCCTAAGCTTAGAACACTTCTAGTGTTCAGCCGCAAAATATTTGGGAAGGAGATTGCTCGAGAATTTGTGGGAATCCCAAAAAATGAAGCTATTACGAGCTTTGCTCGAGAAGACAATTGAGTCGGTTGCTAGGTCCTTGACCATATCATAGGTCTTCTTCAAGAACAAAGGAGGACCTGTGTCATGCAAACCCTCCATGGGTTGCAGCGGCAAGACTGATGAAGATTTTTTAGAAAACGATGATGAAGGCAATACCCCGTTTTGCATTCCTCTTCAAGTCAGATGATGAAAATTTTTGAGAAATCTTTTTATTTTTATTTTTTGAGAATCTGAGATTTCCAAAAGCCCTAGATCAACAAATCTGAGATTTCCACCTTTGCGTTTTCCAGCAATCTGAATTGCCTAAAAAACTTGTCGCTGCTCCTCTCCACCCGGTGCCATTTGTCGTTTTCTTCATGCTCCCTACTCCTCTCTCCACTAATCTGCAAGACCCTTCCCTCCTCTACTTCCACCTTCACTTCTTCCTTCTTCAGCCCTGGAAGATCAGCCTTGAATATGTGTGCTTCTGGGTTTCCTTCCAATTGATGCGGGCATTGACGAAGGCAAAGGTTTCTCAAGCCAAATTGGGCACAGAGCTGAGGGTTGTGCTGAAAGGGAAGCCCTCGAAGGGGTCCCAAATATCCAGAGAAAATGGGTCAAAGATGTTGCTTCATTGTTCGCCGAAGATGCTAGGAATGAGCAACATTCTTCTTTGGTGTTGTTGTCTTTAGCTTAGAAATGTTGGACTTAACAGAAACTTGGATGCTGATTATAGAATATGAAACCAAGACTGGAATATTGATGAGAAAGCTTTTGAGATTGGTAATTGACAATGAATTTAGTAGAGAATGTATTCCATATTTATAGGCATGGAGAAGGTAGGTCTCAAATGTTCAGTGTCTTTCTCACCATTTCTAGATATCCGATCGATCTGTATTCTTTTAGCTCCAAAGAAAAAGCCCAATAGAGGTTACCAAATTCCGAAGAAGAAAAGGAGCCAAAGCGGTGGCTGAGTTCTCCATCATCATCCTATCCTATCTATCTGGTTCTGGTCTGAATGTCTGATTCTTCTTCCTCCGCCGGTATCATTTCTGAACTACATTATTTAGTAAATTTATGTATCTGTGTAAATATGGGTTAGACCGCCATCGACAGACTCTTTCCCCTCGCCGGCAGAAACGGTAGCGGTGTTCATAAGTTCAGAACACTTGTAGTGTTTAGCCGCAGAAACCCTTCCTGCCCAAGTCTTTAAAGTCTCTAAGCGATGTTATTCTTTTCCCTTTTCCTTGTTTTATTTTAAAAATTTGAAAAAGAATAAAGGGTAAAATCATCTTTTTTATCTTTCTATTAACGGGCACTAACGGTAAGGAAAATATTAATCAATTGTCAGAAACAGTGTGGGTAGTGTTAGTCAATTTTTAGACAGTAAGTGTACACTTAGTCAATTAGCTAAACCATAAGAATAGTTTAAGAAATTTACCCTTATTTTTATGTATTATCTAATTATCATTAATTAGTTTATTTTTAATCATGTTAATTAATGACTCTTTATTACATTAATGACTCTCTATTATATACATTACTTTCTTAATCATGTTAATTATCATTACTTTATTACTTTATTACTTTATTACTTGAACCAACCAGTGGTCATTTGCTTTAAAAATTAAGGAACTTGTCATTCATGCACCACATTTTAATATAATTAAAATTGTAAAATATTATATAATATTTATATGATTCATAGTATATATACATATATGTTCACCAAAAAAATAGTACATATGTGTATATGCCACATCATCATGGTTTGACCTCTAATTTGATCCCGATTGAACTTTTGACCCATAAGTTTCTCTCTTTTCCTATTTTATGCATGGTTTGGTTCTTTGAACATTAAGTGTGATAACTCTCTATGGGTTGAACTCGTTGTAGCCAAAAACCACTCTATTGCACTCCTTCCAAATATACCAAAATAAAATAACCACTTTGTTGAGTCTAGATCTCTTGCAAGCAAAAATCCTGCTCACATAGTGTCCTATCACACATTGAAAATATATTCCAAATATTTATGTTAAATTCATGGGAATATATTCCTAATATACGACGGGATCCCATGCTTTCACAATGTATAGATTTTTTGCTTAGAGAGAATATTCCTAATATATGGTGGAATGATCCCATGCTTTCACAATGTGTATAGAATTTCTGTATACACATACAAAAAACCCATGCCAAAGCTAGACTAGTTGAATTGCTCTGCTTTGAAAAAATAAGCATATAAGAGATTCATTCATCTTCTTGTTCATACAATGGGTAGGATGAGTTGCCCATCTTTTGCCAATTCCGCTTTCATCAAATACACTAGTAAAAGTGCATGCACTTTGCTGTGGAAAAATTTGATGATGGTGATGATGATAGTTTTCAAAATTTTCTACATTTTTTTCTATAACTTTTTTATATTTTTGTATGTAAATATAATTCTAATATGCCACACTTACTTTTTGTTTAATATGATAAATATATGATATTAAACATGTGTATAAATGTTTTTTTTGCAAAATTTATGTGTTTTTATATTTCATTAACTTTTATTATTTATGACATTAAAGGTTAACATGTTTGACCAAAAATTTGAACTATTGATGAATTGATCTTTGCAAAATAGTAAAATAATTTTATTTTTGGTCAATTCTAAATTATGTATTTCATTTTCATTACCATTAAAAATAATTCATGTTTATTACACTTTTTTCATTTGATTAATATAAATATCATAGATGTGTCTAATTTTTTCTATATTTTTTTAAGTTTCTATATTTATTTCTATTTTAAAAAATTTTATTATCTAACTATGAATTTGTAGGTTGATCAATTTGATTTGGATGGTTGAATTACTAAGTCACCACTTAGATTAAAAATGGTTTTGTTTTTGAGTTAGTTTTAAAATATATGGGTTTATGTTGTTAAAAATATTGATAAAAATGGTTTTGTTTTTGAGTTAGTTTTAAAATATATGGGTTTATGTTGTTAAAAATATTGATACATATATAATTTAATAAGAGAAAATGGGAGTTAATAATATAAGACTTAATGAGAGAGGATTAAATGACGTGGGAAATAATAATTGAAGTTACATTTTCAACCTTACCATTAGAGATGGACTAAATACACAATTATGGGCATTTTAGTAGCCATTAAAATAGGCATTGAAGCTGTAATAAAATGACTTATACCCTTTCTCAAGCAAAAAAGTAGAGGGTAGTTTTAGTCCAAAAAAATTTCATATTGCATTCACACTTTTATATATAGTATAGATTTTTTATACTTTTGTGTGCTTTATCTTTTTAATTATTATTATTATTATTTAATTATGACATCAATGATTCACACATTTGAACCCAAAAAGGTCGAATTGTTGATTCACCACCAAATAGGAAAATAACTCTATATTTTTTTGGTTTTAAATTTGTATTATTCTATTATCATTAAAGATAAGTATTCTTTATTATTATTATTATTATTATTATTATTTAATTATGATATAAAGGGTTCATGTATTTGACCAAAAAAGATTGAATTGTTGACTTGCTACCAAATAGGAAAACAAGGGTTCATCTATTTCTTATTGGTTTTACATATGTATTTTATTTTTATCATTATTAAAAATGATTATTGTTTGTTACACTTATTTTTCTTTACTAATTAATATAGGATCCAATGAATGTTAGTGGAAGTTAATACCTTAAAATAATGCTTAATGAGAGGATTTGAATTAAGAGAAAAGTGATTATTCAAATTACATTTCTATCCTCACAATTAGATAGGAACCAAATTCAAAATTGTAGGTATTTTAGTGAAACAAAATTTCCACTCTCATTCCATTCATACTCTTAATTTAAATAGTAATCATGCATGTGCTTTGCACTTGGCAATTCTAGATGATGATAATGATAGAAATAATGTATCAAAAATTTTATATAAATATATATTTTTAATTTTTTTGTTGCATATTCAGATGCAAATTGCAAAAAACAAACCTAATTACATAAACACCTCATCCAAATATGTGATAATCGAATCGAGTTTTGAAGTTTCAAGTATCATTGACAGGACTACCTACTCGGCTAGATTCTTTTTTTTTTTGTAATGTTTTTATCTTTTGGTGTATCCTTTTTTTTGTTCATTTATCAAATAAATGTAATCTCTAAATAGAAGGAATTAAATGAGATGAAAAGTAGTAGCTCAATTTACAATTTAAACCTCACAATTAAATAAGGATTAAATTAAAAAAAAGAGTATTTTAGTCAAAAGAAAGTTCCATAATATTATTCATATTTTTTATGGTAGTATAAATATTGAATTATAGATGTATTCAATTTTTCTACAATTTTTTGTTGTATTTTTGTGTGTAAAAATGAATATGATATGCCACACTTACTTTTTGTTTAACATGATAATTATATAATATTATACATGTGCCTAAATGTTTTTTTTTTTGCAAAATTTATGTATTTTTTATTTTTATGTTTTGTTATTTTTTATTGTTTATTTATGATATTAAATATTAACACATTTGACTCAATTGAATTATTGATCTTTGCCAAAGAGTAAAATATTTTCTTTTTTGGTCAGTTCTAAATTATATATTTCATTTTCATTATCAATAAAAACAATTATTATTTATTACATTTATTTTTTTTTAATTTGTTTAAAAAAATATCACAAGTGTGTCTAATTTTTTCTATATTTTTGTAAATTTTAATTTATTTATATTTTAAAAATTTCGTTACCTAACCATGATTTCATAGGTTGATCAATTTTATTTGGATGGTTGAATTGCTTAGCCACCACTTGAGGATAAAGAATGATTTTGTTTTTGAGTCAATTTTAAAATATATAAATTTATATTGTTAAAATTATTAATATAGATTTAATTAATAATATTTATTAGTGAAAAATAACTTAAATATAAAATTTAATAAGAAAAAATAAAAATTAATTAGTTAAATATATATATATATATATATATTAATAAGTTAAATATATATATATATATATATATATATATATATATATATATATATATATATATATAGAAAATAGTATTCATTGTTGAAATTAAATGGACTGACTTTGGATACTATAAATTATATAAAACACGTCAGTGATCCGTATCTATTGTCAAAATTGACAAATGTACTTTCAACTGACGTGTTTATTTCTTATTCGGTGTTTCTAAATTTCAATTCCATTTCCACGTCTGGTAGAATGGGGTGGGCACAGATTTGCCCTGATGGAAGCCGGTCGTACCAGGTCCCAGGAGATCCGGAGTGTTCGTTATTCGCTTTTCGGGTGGGTAACATGTTTGTCATTTCCTTGAATCGAAAAGGACAAATCAGCCATTGCGTCAATTTTAAATCGATTACTGGAGCAAAAGTGCAAAAGTATTCATCTGCTGACGTGGCGGAAAACGGGAGAAATGGAATCGAAAAGAAAAAAAACAGTTAAAATATGGGGCAACCGGAGGGAGCGCGGTGCACGTTAAGGCGCGAGGGATTAGTCCTCGTAAACCTTCGATTTTCTTCGTTTTTCGAAGCTTTGATTGATAAGTAGAGACTATTCAGATTATGTAATATCTTAACTTATCTGAAACGAAACTGGTAGTTCTCCTTTCCATTGTTCTTTCTGATTGGGGAGCTAAACGATTTCAGATTCGTAAAATATGGCTGACTATGGCGGATATCTCAATGCTTTTTTTCTTCTTTTTTGGCATTGAAGGTATAAATCTTCCGCATTGCCACAATTTTCAGTTTTTAAGGTTTCAAATGAACATTTCAAGTTTAAATTGCGAGACTTGAAGGAATCCCAGCAGGTTTTAGACGAAATGCATAAGATGTCAGGGTTCGATCGAAGGGATTCAAGCTATTTTAGAGCTAAGAAGTGTATTTACATATAAATTTCTGAAGAATTGAAGGAGGTTGATAGAGGTGATGATGAAGTGATCCTCTTTCCGTTCCATTTCTCCATTTGATGTACACTTGAGATTAGAATGCAAATATTTGTGTTTTGAATAATTTCATATATTCTACCTAGTTGCTGGCTCTCAAGCAAATCTATTGGCGCCACTCGGATGAGCGCGAAATGTCACTGCTAGAGGTATTCTATCGGATGTTTGTACGCGCTGAGATTATTGACGAAACTAATGATTCATTGTTGTTATGGAATAAATGAAGAGCTCGGTTTTCAAATTTTAAGCACAAAAGCGCTCGGGAGGTTCTTTTATGGGGCGGATTTGCACATTGTTGTCTTTTTACCTTCCAGATTGCTCTTCAAATGGGTTCTATTGTGCGAGGGAACTTTTTCTGAGATTGCAACGTGAATGGCTGATTTCCAGAGGGGTTTCGCTGCTGGGAGGGATGTCGAGCAGGTGATGTGTTTCTTAATTGCTCGTTTAGCTCCCTTTATTCTTCTTTTCTTGGAACTTACGATTTTATGAGACTATTTTTTTTTTTCTTTTAAGTAAGCTTAATGTTGGGAAGTCATGAAATTTTTAAAGAATACGACAGTGCATTTGATTGTCACACTGATCAAGACTGGAAAATATTACGAGTTCCAAAAACAGTACGGATTATATGTACTCCAATTTTTTGTTATATGCTCTGCCGTCTGAACTTTGTTAAAAAGCATAGTTTGCTTTGGCACTTTTTTTTTTTTAAATAATAAAATAGACAATATCAATAAATGATTTTTTTAAATGTTCATAACAGACAGCTTGTTTTAGTGTTAAAATTTATATCTGTAGGGTATATGTCTCTCACTCTGTTCTAAAACTCATAAATAGAAACACCAGAATTTTTTGCTGGTCCAGCAGCTGGAACTTCTGATTTGGTTGGGACTTCCAGATTCAACCTTTTCTTATCCTAACAACATAAAAAATTCATGCTAACCATCTCATAAAGGACATTTCAAAGGAGGAGCCACATTGGTATTCAACACTTCAATTTTAAGTAGAAAACCCAACATCTGAGTTGCATATTTCCTCTATTACAAATAAAGGTTGCTGAGAAGAATCTTAGTTTTATCATGTGCTAGTAAGGGCCTGGACCTCTTGGCTATGTTTTTATTGGAAATTCCAAAGTCAATTCTTTAAAGTCAGAGCTGGTAAGTCAATGTAGAAAACTATTAGTTGTAGATTACTATCATGGTTATTCAATAACTGAATTGAGTTATTGATACTTAAATTTGTAGTAAGCTTTTCCTATATCTACATTTATACTACTGAAATGAAAATGTATTCTGCTGATTATCTTGCCTGCAATCAAATTTGTATTCATTCTTAAGCATGGATGGTGAAACCATGATTTTTGGGTTTTTGCTTCCTAACCTTTTGGTAGAGAACAAAGTCCTATAGAGATTGTGATGTAGGATAATGAAAAGGAGTGTGTGGTCCCTGCAATTTAATGGGGACAAAACTTAAAGAAATTCAAGCGAAACTGCATAAAATGAATCAGGATTGGGGTTTCTAGTAGGTATACTCTAGGCATCTAGGGGATGCAATTGTAATTTAATGGTAATAGATGGATACAACTTGATTAATGTCTAGGACCGCATTGTAATTTAATGGTAATAGTAGATTAGCTTGTTCTCATCAAATAGTGTCTACAATACTCTTAAGAGTTTTACATGCAATAAGTAGAAGAAGAGAAAATAGCAATCTGATTTGATAACTGTGAAAAAAGAAGAAAGAAAGAAAGAGTTTGTGATGAGAAGAGAAGAGGAGAAAGAGAAGAAGAGATGGGGAGAAGCCAATAATGGTCTAGCCGCCCCACTTATGCCCTTCATAGGGCGGCTACTGCTGATAACACAAAAACAGTCCCAAAGGACAATATAAACTAATGGGCCTTGGGCCCAATAAAACTAACTAATGACCTAACAACACTAACTACTGATTATGAACAAGAAAAAAAAGCAAAAACACCATTGAATCTCAACACTCAACACTCCCCCTCAAGTTGGGAGTAGATGTCACACATTCTCCACATATGTAGATCATGTTCAGGCTTGTTTCTTGCAACTCCTTTTGTATCAGCTAGCTATAAGTTAGATGCAATATATGGTAGACACACTTTTCCAAATATCATCCTTTCTCTCATGAAATGTCCTGTCCACCTCTATATGGTTTGGTTTGTCATGCTAAATTGGGTTATGAGCAATGTTAGTTGCTGCTTGATTATCACAATACAACATCATAGGTTCTTCTGTATTAACTCAAATATTTCCTAACAAGGACCAAACCTAGAGAAGCTCTGAAACACCATGTGCCATAGCTCTATATTCAGCTTCATCACTTGACTTGGCTACAACTGATTGCTTATTACTCTTCTATGAAATTAGATTGCCTCCAACAAGAGTGCACACTCCTGATGTAGATCTCCTATCATCTGGTTGTGTCATGCACAAGTATAACAACTAGTCCACCAATCTCTGATACCTCCCAACATCCTTTACTAGTTCACCATCTGAAGCATTAGTTTTGTGATTCTGGTCAATGGGTGTATCAATAGGAACTGAAACATTAGAGGGAGCAAAAGGCATACCTAGGTCTGTGTTAGCTGAATCGATAGAAGTGACGTGGGTTCTTTTGGTGTGGAATCAACCTCTTTGCGTTGTTGTAGGTAAAGGAGCTAGAACAGGAAGTGGTGTAGGCTCCTCATTTCCTCCCCCAAAACACTCCCTCTAAGAAAGATTCCTAGAAAAGAAGGGTGTAGACTCAAACAGTGACATTCATGGTAACATACTACCTCCCTGGCACAGGATCATAATTACTATACCACTTTTGATTCCCTGCATACTTGAGGAATACACACTTCTTTGCCTTAGGATCCAACTTAGAGAAATGAGGACCAAGGACATGGACAAAGCATACACATCTAAACACCCTCAATGGAATATGGAATTTCTCGGCCTCAGGAAAAAGAAGACTAAACAGAACAATGTATCCAAGAACACAAAAAGGTACCTGATTAATCAAGAAGACTGCTGTGAGAACTACATCACCCCAAAACTGAATTGGAACCGTAGAGCTCACCATAATACTTCTTGGCACTTCCACAATATATTTGTTCATCCTTTCTGCTACGTCATTCTATTGTAGAGTATATGTACAACTACTTTGATGGACTACACCATGCTTTAATAAATATGGTGCTAGGTTTTTCTCAAAATATTCCCTAGCATTTTCCAATCTGAACACCTTAACTCATACTTTAAACCGCATCAACATCATATGATGAAACGGAAAGGAATGCAAGAATATTCAAGGACAGGGTTTGCATCTTAACTAGGGCCATTCATTGGCTGAGAACTATGGACCTGTTTCATACTTTTTCCTTTGATGATTTTTGGAGAAATTGGTTAGTGGTGGCTAGCAGCCATACAAGGGCAGGGTTTCTGCAGTGTGGACCCCTCTGCCTGAAGGATGGGTAAAGCTGAATTTTGATGGCAGCAGCCAAGGAAACCCAGGCCCATTGGGAATAGGAGGGGTGCTAAGAGATACGAAGAGCAATATATTAGCCTTGTTTTCAGGTCCTGTGGGATTAGGAGACTAATAGAGCTGAGATTTTGGCGGCGGTACAAGGTATTCAGATTGCAGAACAATTAGGAGTTCAGCATTTGGTAGTTGAAGGAGACTCTCAAATTGTTGTGGGATGGCTGACAGATCCAACTTCAGCCATGTGGCGACACAAAGATTTATTAAGGAAAGTCAACTGGTTTACAAGAAATATGACAGTTACCTTTTGTTGGGAGGGAAGATCAGCAAACACCTTAGCGGATAGATTAGCTAAGCAGGGGGCTACTAGGGAACATTTATTTTGGGTTGCTTTGTAATTGTATTTATGACTAATTCTGTTTTTTATTTGATGTAATACTGCCCTGAAGAGGTAACAGCTCGTGCCTCTTTTGAGTTCCCTGTACTGCCTTTTCTGAATTAATAAATTATATTCATTCATCAAAAAACATCATCTGATGAAACTATTGTACCAAGGAAAGCACCTCATCATGAGATCTAGGGGTGAGCAAGAAAAACCGAAAAATTGAATCGACTGAAACCGAACTGAAAGTTCAGTTAACCAAACCGGTTGGTTTGGTTTCGCTTAACAAAAATAGAAAACCGGCAGTTAACCGAACCGACCGGTATACATATATTTATATATATTATATATATTTTATATTTCTATACATTATAAATTAATAAATATGCATTATATAAATATATATATATATATATAATATAATATACTATTTATTATTTAAAATATAATAATATATATTTCTAGTGTTTTATTATATATAAATATAATATGTATTGAAAATAATAGAAAACCGATGAACCAAACCAGTCAACATGTTAATTGATCGGCTTCGATTTGGTTTCGGTTACCGGTAACCCCGGTTCGGTTTGAAAAATAAGCCCACGGTTTGGTTAACCGAACCGTGAGCACCCGTAACGAGATCTCATCAAATATACCCAAGAATACCGTGAATAATCATCCACAAGTAGAAGAAAATAATGGTAGCCACCTAGAGAAGGAACATGATATGGTCCCTAAACATCAATATGAACAATATCAAAAGCTAGAGAACATCTTTTATTACTTGCCTTAAAAGAATGTCTACAATGTTTTCTAAGTTGACAACCTTCACACTCCAAATTGGACAACTTAACATACTTAAACAGTTTTGGAAACAAAAAACACAAAGAACCAAAAGACAAATGCCCTAATCGATTATGCCAAAGCATAACTTGATCCACTGACTTTGAGTCATTATTCCTACTGCTGACATGATGACTGGGAAGCACATCGAGAAGGTAGACTCCATTCACCTTACGACCACTTCCAATTGTCCTCTTTGACTCCAGATCCTGCAAACACAATGACCATGGGAAAAAAATTACTGAACAATTCAAATTTTTTGTCAAACTGCTCACAGATAAAAGATTAGTACTCAATCTAGGAACATGTAGTACAGAAGACAGGGTAATGGTATCAATTATTTTAACAACCCCTTCCCAACAATGGAAACATGGAAGCCATTAGTTGTGGAAACTTTATCTTTACTGGAGTAGAGGTGGTATGGGGAGAAAATGGTTAAAACATTGGTTATATGTCGTTCCAAGGTGTGGAAACATCTGTTTGGAGAAGATTTTACCCTTGAGCCTGCGAACTCTTTGGAGCTATGAAGAGCTTGGGAATGGGAGGAGGTACCTCGAGGGAGGTGAACGTCTTGACCAAATTCAGAGAAGAACCTGTTCCACATCCAGATCAAGGTCAAGGTGTCAATAGTTCGAGTTTGTTCTCTCCCAAGTCAAATGGCAAAGAAATAGGCAATCCCTGCTCCCCTGTTAGTGCAACACAGGTTGATCTTGAGGAGCCCTCTCCTAGCAAACTCCCTCAGAACCTAGGCAGAACTGGTGACATGTCAGGTTTTGTTGTTTCTAGTTTTTGTCTTGATTCTTGTATTCCTTGAGTTTTTGATACTAATCTGCCCCCTTCCCCAGTTGTTGTTTTATCTCAGCCCGTAGGTGAAGTTGACAGTCATTCAAAGGTTGCCTATCCTAGTGACACTCTTCCAAAAGTTGACTGTCCTAGTGACTCAATTGAAGTAACAGAGATGTTAGAGGATGTGGAGGCTTTGAAGGATATTGTGGATGAAGAGGAAAGGATTTGGGGATTAATTTTGCAGACCTTTAGACTCTTGGTAGAGGAGGAATTAGGGGAGAATTTTGAAAAGGAACAAGAGGGTGACACTCCAGTTCCTAGTTCCCAAGTAAGGGGAAGAGAGGGAGAAAGGGTAAAATTGGGCCAAAAAACAACAAAGAGAAGAATTGGGAAGAAAAGTCAAAAAAAAGAAAAGAGTGAAAGAACAAGATATTTTGAAGAAAAAGCTTGGAGGTGGGACACCTAAAAGGAGGAAGAAGAAATTGAGTGAAGTGGAGAGATTGGGGTGTGAAGTGGACTATGACAAGCGGTGTTCTAGGAGAAAAGGAAGGTAGTCAGGTTAGAAAAAGGTGGTTTTTAGGGTTGCTCATAAGTTAGGTTCTCAATGAAGTTTATTAGTTGGAATGTAAGGGGATTGGGGAGTTCCAGGGAAGAGAAGAGTGATAAAGGAAATGCTCAGAAAAGAAAAGCCATATATTGTGTTGATTCAGGAATCAAAACTGTCAAATTGGTAACTATACGGTTATAATGAAATTCAGAAGAAGAATTGATGGATTGGAATGGGCTTTAATAAATGTTTATGGGCCAAATTCGTATAGAGAAAGGGAGGAGTTTTGGGAGGAATTAGCAGATATAAGGGGATTGTGGGAGGGCCCTTAGTGCTTGTAAGGGGATTTTAATGTCATCAGGTTTATAACTGAAACAAATAACCCCAACCATAGGATCACTTCAAGTATGAGGAAGTTCAACTGTTTTGTGGATTCTTTTGAATTGAGGGAGCTACCGTTGGTGCAAGCTGATTTTACCTGGTCTAATTTTCAGGAAGAACCACTTTGTTGTAAATTAAACAGATTTTTATTCTCTTCAAACTGGGAGGAAGTATGGGGTGGTTTAGTGATGGGGGCACTACCTAGACCTACGTTGGATCATTGTCCAGTTAGACTATCTCAAGAAAGACTAGGAGGAGGACCTTGCCCCTTAAGATTTGAAAACATGTGGTTGTTACATCCAGACTTTCAAAAGAAAGTGAAAGAATGGTTGGAAGAGGATCAGGTGGAGTTTCGGTGGAAGGGATATAGGTTTTATAAGAAGCTACAAAAACTAAAAACCAGGATCAAAGCTTGGAACAAAGAAGAGTTTGGTAGAATTGAAGATAGAAAGGAGGCTATTAGTAAAAGGATTCAAGAACTTGATGTTGCTGAGGCAGAGAGAGGATTGAGGCATGAAGAAAGGGAAGAGAGATGGAAGTTGAAACAAGAGTTGGAGGAAATTCTTAGAAAAGAAGAGATAAGTTGGAGACAAAAATCAAGATGCAAGTGGTTGAAGGAAGGAGATGGTAATACAAGATTTTTCTATAGCTTGGCAAGTGGAAGAAAGAGGAAGAACATAGTGGAAAGTTTGGGATGCCATGGGGCAATGCTGACAAGAGAGGAAGAGATTGCAAAAGCTTTTGTGGAGCGTTTTAAATCCATTTATGACAGCCCCAGTAGAGCAAGATAGACTCTAACCGACTTTGAGTGGCATGTTGGAGAAAGGGAATTGTTGGAACCCCTGGAAAAACTTTTTGAGGTTCAAGAAATAAAGGAGGCAGTTTTGTCTATGGAAAGACCAAAAGCCCCGGGCTCGGATGGATTCACTATGGATTTTTATCAAGACTGTTGGGATATCTTAGATGATGACCTAGTGGAGGTCTTCTTGGAATTCTTTGAAAGAGGAAAAATAAATGCGGGTGCAAATTCTACTTTCATAGCTTTGATCCCTAAGAAGGTGCCTACATATCAGCCCAAGGATTTTAAACCGATCAGTCTGATTGGGAGTCTGTATAAGATCATTTCTAAAGTTCTTGCACTAAGACTTAAGAAAGTCCTTCCTTCCTTAATCTCACCGAATCAAGGGGCCTTTGTGAAAGGGAGACAAATTATTGATCAAATTTTAATAGCCAATGAATGTGTGGATTACAAAAAAAGAAAAGGAGGAAAGGGTCTGATCTGTAAACTTGACTTAGGAAAGGCTTATGATTTGGTGGATTGGGATTTCTTGCTAGAAGTGTTGAGGAATAGAGGTTTTGGGGAGAGATTGTGTAAGTGGATGAAGGGTTGTATTACCTCTTGTTACTTCTCAATCTTAGTGAATGGAGTAGCTAGGGACTTCTTTCTTGCAAAGAGGGGCCTTAGACAAGGAGACCCTTTGTCACCTTTCTTATTCACCTTAGTAGTGGATGTCCTAAGTGTCTTGATTTCTAGGGCTGATTCAAGAAATCTACTGAAATTGAGGAGATGGATAATTTGAGATTGGTGGTGATGCATTTTGAGAGAGTCTCTAATTTGAAAATCAATTGGAACAAGAGTTGTGTAGCGGGGGTGAATTTACGGGATGATGAAGTGCGGTTGGTGGCTAGGGCTTTAGGTTGTGAGGTAAGTGGTTGGCCTCTGGTATATTTGGGTCTGCCCCTGGGGGCAAATCCTAGAACAGAAAATTTTTGGTACCTTGTTTTAGAAAGATTCACTAAGAAGGTAGCAGGGTGGAAGAGAAATTATATCTCACTAGGGGGTAGAATCACTTTAATCAAGCCCACTTTGGCCAACATTCTGGTGTATTTTCTATCTACCTTTAAGCTTCCTGCCAAGGTTGCCAATAAGTTAGAAAAGCTCATGAGAGATTTTCTGTGGGAACCGGGTGACTCAAAAAAGGACCATTTAGTGAAGTGGGAAGTAGTTTCTAGGAAAAAGGAAGTGGGAGGTCTAGGCATTACAATATCAGATTAAGAAATGTAGCTTTGTTAGGAAAGTGGTTGTGGAGATTTCCTTTGGAGTAGGACAGTTTGTGGCACTTGGTGGTGGAAATTATTCATGGGATGGCAGCTAATGGGTGGGATGTTGGTATCAACCCTAGGGAAGAGAAAATATACAACCCATTGCATTTCACACCATCTTTCCTACAGTGCCTTATCACCCTCCTACTGAGCTTTCCTTTCTTCCCTAGATTTTGTGTCTATACCCAGGAATGTTACTGGGGCTTTCTCCAAACCTGAGTGGAAAACAACCATGCAAGAAGAGATGGAAACCTTGGTTAAAAACCAAACTTGGGAAATAGTTGGTCTCCCTTCAAACAAGGAGACAGTCGGATGTAGATGGGTATTCACTGTAAAGTACAGGGCCGATGGCAAGATAGAGAGGTACAAGGCAAGGTTGGTAGCAAAAGGGTATACTTTGATCTATGGTGTTGATTATCTGGAAACCTTTGTACCGGTAGCTAAGATGAGTTCAATTCGTATTCTTTTATCTTTAGCAGTCACCTATTCATGGCCCTTGTTTCAGCTTGATGTTAAAAATGCTTTCCTCAACGGTGATTTATAGGAGGTATATATGAACATTCCAGCAGGTTTTTGTGAAAATGTTGGTAAAGGAAAGGTGTGCAAACTCAGAAAATCATTGTATGGCCTGAAACAGTCGCCTATGGCTTGGTTTGACAGGTTTGGAGGGGCACTTATCTGTTTTGGGTACACTCAAACCCAGTCTGATCACACCCTCTTTGTAAAGAGGAGAGGTGCTCTGGTGTCAATTATGATCGTGTATGTGGATGATATAGTGGTTATAGGAAATGATCTGGAGGAGATTGATGATCTCAAAAAATCATTGCGGCAAGAATTTGAGATCAAAGATCTTGGTGAGCTCAAGTACTTCCCGGGGATTGAAGTTGCAAGATCCAAGCATGGGATCTTCATCTCTCAGAGAAAGTATGTACTTGACCTACTGCGGGAGATTGGGAAGCTGGGGACCAAACCAGCAGACACTCCTATTGATCCAAATCATAGAATTAATGCTGTGGATGGTGAGCTGGTAAAAGATGTAGGGAGATATCAAAGAATGGTGGGCCGACTGCTATATTTGTGTATGACACGACCATATATTTCCTATGCTGTCAGTGTTGTGAGTCAGTACATGCATGCACCTCGGGTTCAACACTGGGAAGCTATTGAGAGAATACTTGCATATCTAAAAAAGCACCCTGGCAGAGGGATTCTTTTATCAAATCATGAAAATCTGAAGCTAGAATCCTATATAGATGCAGATTGGGTAGGGTGCTTAGATGACAGGAGGTCTACATCAGGGGGTGTGTACCTTTGTAGGTCGAAACTTGATCTCCTGGAAGAGTAAGAAGCAAGCGGTTGTGGCAAGGTCAAGTGCAGAGGCTGAGTATAGATCCATGGCTCATGGTGTCTCAGAACTTCTTTGGGTTAGATCTCTTTTGAGTGAGATTGGGGTGAAAGCAGAGGAACGTATGATGCTGTACTGTGACAATCAGGCTGCAATCAATATTGCCCACAATCCAATTCAGCATGACAGGACAAAACACATTGAAGTTGACAGACACATCATAAGAGAAAGGGTAACAACCGGAGAAGTTTGCTTGCCTTATGTCTGTTCAGAGTTGCAGTTAGCTGATGTCCTCACTAAAGGGGTGGCAAAGAACAAGCTTGAACATGATCTACGCAAGTTGGGAATGTGTGACATTTACTCCCAACTTGAGGGGGAGTGTTGAAGATTAATCAGTTTTGTGTTAATTTATGAGTAGATGTTTTATGTTAGTTGTTAGATAGGTGGTGGGGACCACAATAGTTATGTGAGTCGAAATTTTATTATGTTTTTGAGCCTTATATATGCTGTTTTATGTTATGCTACCCTGTAAGGGCATAGTTGTCTTTGTACTGCTCTTATATTTTTAGTATAAATAATAAGTGAAGGGGGGGCGGCCAGATGATTGCTCTCTTTTCTTTTCAAGATCTCTTCTTCTCTTCTTCTTTTTGTCTCTTCCTTCTCTCTTCAAGAAACTACTTTTTTTGTTCATATTTTTGAATTTAGCAGATTTCTACTTTGGGTACCACCGCCTCAGTTCAAGGTGAAGCTAAACTTTGATGGAAGCTCCTTGGGTAATCTAGGTCCGTTGGGAGTTGGGGGTGTGTACAGAAACGAGGAAGGAAAAGTCTTGGCCCTTTACTCGGGTCCAATTGGGGTGGGAGATTCATTAAGGCAAAAGTAATGGCCTTACTTCAAGGTTTGAAATTGGCAAAACAATGGGGCATGCATCAATTAGAAGTGGAAGGAGACTCCAAGCTGGTAATAGGGTGGATGCAAACTGGAAACCTGGGAGTGTGGTCTCTTAGACAGCCTCTAAAAAAGATTATTAGCTTAGCAAGGGAGATTGGGGTGCACTTTAATTGGGTAAGAAGGTCAGAAAATGGAATGGCTGACACTTTAGCTAAACAAGGAGTTACTAGGGAGGCTTTGTTTTGTGCCTGTTTGTAAGTTTTTGATTTTCTTTTTCCATCCTTTTTGTGGGTGGTAAGCCTATAATCTTTTTAATTATCTACTGAAAGTTACCGTTTCCTATAAAAAAAAAACATTGGTCATATGTTCTAAGGCTCCTGAGTCTATAATCTAGAGAGGTCCCCCCTACCTGTAGTGAAGGCATGATTTGCGATGGCATATGAACTACCTATATGTACAAATGAAGTAGAATGACTAGCTCATGAGCCACTTGCACCTTTTTGTCCACTCAGTGAAGAACTGGAACTAGTTGTATCTCTCAAACTTAGAAACTGTCCATATCTCTCTAACTCATCCCTAACTGCAACTACTGCAACTAACTCTAAAGAAGTTGTGGTAGGTGGTCCAAATAAGTCAAGTAGAAGATCAAGACTGTAATTAGTATTGAATCCTAATAGGTTTTAGGTTTACAAAATAGAAGAAAAGTGAGAGAAAGAAGAGAGAATAGAAGAGGAATAGGAGAACACAAGTGGTTGAAAGGAGGAACAGATTCTAACTAATCTGCCGCCGCCACTTTCTTATTATTTATAGGTTATGTTTAGTACACAATGGAAATGACACATCTGCCCTTAGTACTTACATAATAAAATAAAGTAAATAAAGCTGAAATTAATAACAACTGAATTAACAAACTGACTCAAACTGACACTACTATAACTGAAACAAATAACTACACATGCTGTCCTACGAACACAGTGGGGACCACTGCAGTGGGGCCCACATCAATGTTCTCTACACTCCCCCTCAAGTTGGGAGTAGATATCTATCATTCCCAACTTGGATAGGTCTGTCTCTAACTTCTTCCTTGGTACAGCCTTGGTGAGGATATCCGCGAGCTGCATATTAGATGTGATGTACGGAAGACACTTCTTGTGATGTGACCCTTTCTCGCACAAAATGTCGATCAACTTCGATGTGTTTAGTTCTGTCATGCTGCACTGGGTTGTGGGCTATATTAATAGCTGCCTAATTATCACAATACAGCATTAAGGGCTTTTCATAGTCAATACCCAACTCTTCAAGTAGTGACCTCAGCCATAAGATTTCAGCCACTCCATTAGCCATTGACCTGTATTCTGCTTCAGCACTGGAGCGGGAAACAACACTCTGCTTCTTACTCCTCCAAGAGACAAGGTTACCTCCCACAAGGGCACAATATCCAGAGGTAGACCTTCTGTCATCAACACTCCCAGCCCAATCGGCATCTGTATAGACTTCCACCCTCATGTGATTATTGTTCTTGAGCAGTATACCTCTACCCGGGCATTTCTTCAAGTATGCTAATATTCTCTCTGCCGCAAGAAGATGAGAAGTTCTAGGGGAGTGCATGTACTGGCTAACAACACTAACTGCATAGCTGATATCCAGCCGAGTGAGGCAGAGATATAGGAGCTTTCCAACCAACCGTTGGAACATAACTTTGTCTTCGAGAGGCTCCCCGCCCTCTGCACTAATCTTGTGATTTTGTTCGATGGGTGTATCAGCCGGCTTAACCCTCAACTTTCCAGTTTCCGCCAACAGATCTAGAACATATTTTCTCTGAGAGATAAAAATCCCCTGCTTGGATCTAGCAACCTCAATACCCAAAAAGTACCATAGTGCACCAAGATCTTTCATCTCAAACTCTTGATGAAGGAGCTGTTTGAGGGACTCAATCTCATGATTGTCATTTCCTGTCACCACAATATCATCAACATATACTGCAAGTAGTGTTAGAGAGGGCTCTACCCTCTTGATGTATAGTGTATGATCTGACTGAGCCTGTACATAACCAAACTTTCCAAGGGCTAATCTGAACCTATCAAACCAGGCTCTAGGTGACTGCTTCAAACCATACAATGCCTTGTTTAATCGGCAAACCTTCTTACCTGTCTCAGTATCATAGAATCCAGGAGGCAACTGCATGTAAACCTCTTCCTGTAAGTCTCCATTCAGAAAGGCATTTTTAACATCCATCTGAAACAAGGGCCAAGAATGATTTGCTGCAAGGGATAACAGAACTCGAATGGTGGTCATCTTGGCTACTGGGGCAAAGGTCCCCAAGTAGTCTATACCATAAGTCTGAGTGAACCCCTTTGCAACCAGCCGGGCTTTGTACCCTTCAATAGAGCCATCAGCATTATGCTTCACAGTGAACACCCATCTGCATCCCATCGGTTTCTTTCCTTTTGGTGGGTCAACCAGTGCCCAAGTATTATTCTTCAACGGGGCATCCATTTCAACTTGCATTGCATCTTTCCATTCTGGAACTGATAAGGCTTCTTGCACTGTTCTTGGAATAGGGACATCGGCAATGGAAGTAAGATAGGACCGGTAAGATGGAGACAGACGATCATAGGATAAGAACTGTGAGATGCTGTGAGCTGTAGAAGTGGTGCAATGTCGTTTCCCTTTGCGAATGGCAATAGGGAGATCAAGGTCATCCACAAGAGAGGAGGTGGCAATAGTAAGGGGTATCTCAGTAGGCTCTGGATCTGGAGCCGCAGAAGGTACTGGAGCTGGCCGGGACTGCCGATGACTGGGACCAACCTGCCTGCATCGCCTGTGATAGACTCTCAACTCCGTCTCCCTCTGACCACCCTCACACCACTACAACCTTCATCATCCAGTGGAATAGGTAAAGGCACAACCCCACTCAAAACAGCCCCACTTCTACTAGCCCCACTTCCACTCTCACTGCTCTCCCCCTGAGGAGAAACCCTAGGATAATAGGGTGTCTCCTCAAAGAAGGTGACATCCATGGAGACAAACCGTTTCCTTGAAACCAGATCATAGCAGCAATAACCCTTTTGAGTTTGTGCATAATCAAGGAAAATGCATTTGGAGGCCTTAGGTTTAAACTTGGAATGATGAGGCCCGAGAAGCTGAACGAAACAGGTACAACCAAAGGTTTTAAGGGGAACAATGAACAACTCCTCGTCTGGGTATAGAAGGGAAAAGGGGGTTCTCATATCAAGAACCCGGGAAGGAACTCGATTAATGAGATAAACTGCCGTGAGGATAGCATCACCCCAGAAGCGAATAGGTACATTGGAGGTAAACATAATGCTTCTAGCCACCTCCAAGATATGCCTATTCTTCCTTTCAGCAACGTCGTTCTGCTGTGGTGTATAAGGGCAAGTGCTCTGGTGAATAACCCCATGGCTAAGAAGGTAGGAGGTCAATGGCTGAGCAAAGTATTCCTTTGCATTATCAGATCTAAGGACTTTGATTTTGGTCCCAAACTGAGTGAGAACCATCTGATGGAAGTTTTGGGTCAAAGCAGGAACCTCATCCCGAGAGCGCATAAGATAGACCCAAGAAAACTGGGTATAGTCATCAACAAACAGTAGAAAATATCTGTACCCACCCATCGAAGAGATATGATATGGCCCCCAAATATCAGTATGCACAATATCAAAAGAGGAATTACTCCTTTTATTACTTAAAGAATAAGAGGTTCTACAATGTTTGGCAAACTCACAACTCTCACACCTCAACTTTGATAACTCAACAGACTCAAATAAAGCAGGAAACAGACTTTTCAAAGACTTAAAAGACAAATGACCTAATCGGTTATGCCAAAGCATAACCGAACTCACAGACTGGGAAACAAAAGACTTCTTATCCACTGACTCCTCCCGACGAGAACTCTCTCCAAGCAGATAGATCCCGTTCATCTCACAGCCAGTCCCAATCACCTTCCCCGTCTCCAAATCCTAAAAAACACATCGGTCAAGGAAAAAGGTTACTGAACAGTTCATGTGTTTGGTAATACTACTAACTGAAAGCAGGTTAGTATCAAGTTTAGGAACATGCAATACAGAAGATAAAGAGATAGTATCCGACAACTTGATGTCCCCCTTGCCCGAAATGGGAACAAGAGAGCCATCAGCAATGGACACTCTATCTCGGCCAGAGGACAAGTGATAAGAAGTGAACAAAGATGGCAAGCTAGTCATATGGTCAGATGCACCTGAATTTATTACCCAGCAGTGGTTAGTATTACCTGGAGCTGAAGCATGGTAAGCTGAGGCTCGAGTACCTGAATGTGCAAATGCAGATGTGGCAGGAGCTGATGGTGACTGAGATGGCTGAGCTGAACTCCCAACTTCCTTTTCCAACTGTATGAGGGCAGCCCGAATAGCAGCTAAAGTCTCTAGAGATGTGCTTGATGAGGATGCTGAATCAGTGTTCACGACCACATGAGCATTACCCTTCTTATTTCTTAGTTTTGCTGGGACCAAGTGAGGATGTAGCTTCCAACAAGTATCTTTTGTGTGCTTGGGTTTCTTGCAATGTTCACATACCAGATCCTGTTTATCTTCCTTCTTCTGGTCCCTTTCTGAGTCACCCCCTGGCCTAGGTTTAATAGCTGTCAAGGCTGAGAAAGAGGGCTGAGGCTGCATCATGACTTTCCTCCTGGTCTCTTTACTATGCACCAAGGAGTATGCTTGAGAAAGGGTCACACTATCTCTTGTCAATATCTGTTGTCGCACAATGTCATAATCTAAATTCAAACCAGCCAGAAACTCAAATACCCTATTCGTCTCGACTTGCTTTCTGTGAGTCTGTGCATCTTTGGGACTCTCCCACTCAAGGGTCTCTAGATGGTCAATCTCATGCCACAAGGATTTCAAGGTAGAGAAGTAGACAGAAACTGGCTTTTCTCCTTGTTTAAGGTTGTTCACCTCACACTTCAGTTTATAGGCTCTGGCAATATTAAGGGGTTGGGATTAGGTTTCTTTCACAACATCCCATATCTCTTTGGCTGTCTTTGCCCACAAGAAATTTCGGCTGATATGTGGCTATATAGAATTACACAGCCATGCCATAACCAAATAGTTCTCTTGAACCCACTTGGTGTATGTTGGGTCCTCCTTGGAAGGTTCTTTCACATCTCCCAAGAGGTACCCCAGTTTTCCCCTTCCTCCAATAGCCATCATGGCTGATTGAGCCCACTCCAAGTAATTTGACCCATCAAATCTCATAGTTGTAATCTGAAACCCGGTTTCAGATACACCACCAAAACTGTTGTTTCCAAAACTACTTTCTCCCTAACCCTAAAACTCCATCTTTGATCAAGAATCAGTGGCTACAAACTGTTAGAGCCACTACTGCTGTACCAGGAAACAGAGTAAAACAAGCAGGTCTGAAATCTGATCTGAAACCAACACAAAACTGATCTGAAATCTGATCTGAAAACAATCGCCTATCACAGTATATGCAAGAAATTAACTCAAATCTGATCTGAAATCAATCGGCATGCACAGTACCAAGCAGCCTGTCAATCTGAGATGCTATTTTCTGAAATCACTACTGTGGGGCCCACTGCTGCGAGAGCAAAATTAGGGTTTCAACTGTAGGTCTGAAATAAGTGCGCAGCTGCACTCTCCAAACAGTCCACACAAGTGGGACTTATCGTAGGGCAATATGAAACCCTAAAACTAATCACCTCTGAGAGGGGGGGGTTCGGTCCAACAGTCAAACCCTAGAAACGAACTTAAACACAGTTCGACAAGTCAAACCCTAGAAACAAACTGGAACACAGTTCGGCCCCTCCTTCTAGACAGGTTTAACCTATCTCGACTGATTGCAGTCTCTGAAACTCAATAAAAAAAAACTTACTTATGTACTTTCGGTTTACTGTCTTCTAGGGTTACCTGAACCCTAACCTTCGCTGCTTCTTCCTGATTACCAACTCTCTGCAAGCCGCGGCAAGTCTTCAACTGCTGCGAACCTCTTCTGGTAATTTCCAAGATTCAGCCACCGAATACTTCTTCAAAGCTTCCAGCCCTAGCTAGTTCTCATGTGGTCGGCTGAACTAGACACACATGAGAAGCCCTAGATAGGCTCTGATACCAAGTAGAAGATCAAGACTGTAATCAGTCTTGAATCCTAATAGGTTTTAGGTTTACAAAATAGAAGAAAAGTGAGAGAAAGAAGAGAGAATAGAAGAGGAACAGGAGAACACAAGTGATTGAAAGGAGGAACAGATTCTAACTAATCGCCGCCACTTTCTTATTATTTATAGGTTATGTTTAGTACACAATGGAAAGGACACATCTGCCCTTAGTACTTACATAATAAAATAAAGTAAATAAAGCTGAAATAAATAACAACTGAATTAACAAACTGACTCAAACTGACACTACTATAACTGAAACAAATAACTACACATGCTGTCCTAGGAACACAGTGGGGACCACTGCAGTGGGGCCCACATCAGTGTTCTCTACAAGTCACTAGTCACTGCCATATTAGCATTCCCTTTCTTGTTTCTAAGCCGGCTTGGTATAAGATGTGGATGAAGCTTCTAACATGTATCTTTGGTATGCTTAGGCTTATTGCAGTAGTCACAGATCAAATCCTTTTTGTCCTCCTTCTTACTATCATTACCACCCTTATCACCACCGGGCTTAGGTTTCATTGTGCTAACCATAGCAGATAGCTCAAGGTTTAAGTTCCTTATCGTCACATTCTTCTTACTATCTTCTCCAGACACAAAGGCATATGTCTGAGAGAGAGGTATACTATCACGGGAATGAACATGTTATCATGATCAAACTCTAGGTTGAGTCCTACTAGAAGCTCAAACCCTATGTATACTATCTTCTCTACCAACTTTTGTTAAGTAGTTGCATCTTTATTACTCACCCAAACCACAACCTCCAAATGATCTATCTCCTGTCATAAGGTTTTGGAGGCTGAAAAATAAGTTGCAACAGATTTATCTCCCTGCCTAGTAGCAATTGGTAGGCCCTAGCAACATTCTCACTCTATGAGTAAGTCTCTGCAGCTCCATCCCAAACCTCCTTAGCTATGTTAGCCCATAAAAAGTTCTTGCTTATATGGGGTAACATAGAAATGCACAGCCAGGTCATCACCATGTAATTCTCATGTACCCACTAAGAAGAGTTAATCTCAGGTTTCTTCTCTTCACCGGTGGCATACCCCAATTTTCCACAAGCACTGATAGCCATTTTGGCTGATTGTGTTCACTCCAAATATTTTGTACCATCAAGCTTAGCTGTAGTGATGGCCCCTGCCCCAAATGGGTCACTAGCACCTCCTCTACCTAGTCCCATTTCGTTGGTAGACTTGTACTCAACTCCACTGCCCTCCATAATTCCCATAATAGTTTAGAAAATCAGCTGCAGATGAGAAAAAATAGATTTATCTCCTTTAGAGGCATCAACCAACCTTCTAGTACCCAGAAACCTCCACCCACAAAGATTCCTATCTCCGTGGGAGCTGGTAGAAACAGGAGTAAAGGCTGTCGCTCCCTCCAAAGACCTTAGAAAACTGCAGAATTTGAACCACTCCCTTCAGAAAACACCAAGAAGTCTAAAAAATCCTGAGCATCCCTTCCTAGGTAAAAAATAGAGTCCTGCAATTAGGACTTTTCTTCCTCCAGTTCTTCCTGATTTCAAGAATGGATTCTAGGTCCACCAAAAAATCCAAGAACTGGGCACCATGCAGTTGACTGATCTAGGTTTGCATGATGGTGAACTCAAAAAAAAAAAACCCAAAAGTTGCTTTGATACCAAATAGAAGAAGAGAAAATAGCAACCTGATTTGACAACAGTGAAAAAGAAGAAAGAAAGAGAGAGTTCTTCGTGAGAAGAGAAGAGGAGAAAGAGAAGAAGAGATGGGGAGAAGCCAATAATGATATGGTTGCCCCACTCAATGTCTTGTATACTCATAAAATATAATTGATTACAAAGACTAATATGCCCTTAATAGGCAGCTACTGCTAATAGCATAAAAACAGTCCCAAAAGACAATATAAACTAATGGGCCTTGGGCCCAATAACACTAACTAATGACCCAACAACACTCACTACTGATTATGAATGAGAAAAAAACATAAAAAACACTGCAGAATCTCAACACAATAGAATATAGAAGAAATGATATTGGGTAGGTACTCCAGTACTCCTAGATGTGTAACTGTCAACCAACTCTTCTAGGAGTGTATTTTTCTTGATACAAATTGCACATCCTCTAAAATTGACATTCCTATCTTTAACTCCCTCTAGTGGGAACACTTCAAATCTGATTCCTCTCACTGCTCTTCTACTTCTCATCAAATATTTTTGACTTTCAGAAGCTACGCAGGTGACCTATTAATAACTATTTCCTTTTCTATCGTGTACTGAAGTGCTAGGAAGTATTGATGCAATAATTATGTGTGTGGAGAGTCATGTAATTTATATGTTTCATTTTGCAATCAATATGTCAATTGTCAGACATCTAATAATCAGGATGATGCTATGCCAACTAAAACTGTAAAACCATAATAGCTACCGAGCCATGTCAAATCTTAAAAGGAGCCAAGCTACAAAGAGAATATGTTTTGGATATATCATCCATTGAAGAACCAATGGAGAAGGCTAAAAGTTTTAGTATTGCCAGAAGGATAAAGGGGAATAAGAATCATCAGCTAGTTCATATTATCAAAGTCTTCTCTAGACTAAAGTGCAGATTATGCAGAGCTGTTACCCTCAAAAAATTTAAGAAAGTATACACTATACAACAGAAGGGATTTTTTTTGAAGCCAAAAGAAGGGGAATCAGGGATAATTTCCATTCCTATGATCAGTTATCAGGGCAGCAGAATGCAGATCAAAATGAATTCATTCTTGGACAGTTTGACCACAATTGGATGATACAATTGTTGAAGCTACAAGGATCAAGAAGTGATTGTAACAAAGTCAAGGAATTTTTTGATAGTAAAGAAAAAAAGTCTATTCGAAGGTACCAACTAGCCTGCTCATATTAGAAAGAATATATGCAATCAAAAGAAAATATGTAAGTTGGCTATAAAATGAAATGAATTGTGTGTCTATATACATATATGTACATACATTGTACTTATATACATAAAAATAAAAAAATTATATTTATACTTTGACACTTGTGCCTCAAACCGCTTCGAGGCTTACGCCTCACCTCTTTGCCACCCAACCACCTCGCCCCTGCCTTTAGCCTTTTAAAACCTTGTGACATAGTCATTAAGAGTTTTGAGTGTTGGTGGTGGCTGATGCCTCTTCCTCTCAACTCCTTTGTCCTCTTTGTATCCTTTTGGTGATGCTATTAAGCTGAAATTCATTGTATGCTTGTTCCATAATCTAGTTCCTTGAGGTCTTGATTGACCTAAATCTTCTTCTGGATAGTTGGCAGTCATCCAAGTTCTATCTTTTACCACTATGAATAATTTGATTCATTATAGCACCAACAATTTATCTTGCCTTCATTCTTTTGAGGTTCCTTTCTGTTTTTGTATTATTTTTGGATAATTATGCATTTCTACAACATATTCTACAAGTAGGCAATAATGCCCCTTTAGAAACATATTTCTCTTGAAGGACAAAAAGTTGTTCCCTTTTTATCCAAAAGTTTTTGTGAGAGTAAGACATGTTACTAAATAATTTTATAAGTTCGTATTTGCTTTCCTATATAGAGTGTGCACCAAATGTTCCTTTTTATATGCATCTATTTCATGTTATAGATTTCCCCTTTTCTCTTTCCCCTTTATGAGTGCAGGCTATTACAGCCCTTAAGAAAGGAGCATATCTCTTAAAATATGGAAGGAGAGGGAAACCAAAGTTCTGTCCTTTTCGGCTTGCTAATGTAAGTTTCTAATTGCTAACATATGATTAACTGTTGTGTTTCCTATCTCATGATGTTTTCCTCAACATTGTGGTAGTGACTCATGGTTTCTAAATTGCAGTTTTCAACTGTTAACAGTGCTTGTTATGTATTCCATAACATGTAATATAGAAACCAGATTTGTTTTGTTGGCTACTGCACCTTTGGTTGTCTTCATGAAAGGAGAAAGAAATATAAACAGCCATTTGCTTCCCTTCACAACATTCTTGTCTTGTAACCTATATAGAAATTTTCCAATAGGGGAATATTAATTAAGCCTGCTTCAATTCTTGAATTTCAAGACCTAAGCATCTGATTTCCTGGAAGTAATGATGTACATATTTTGGGAAAATGAGATTTTGTGACAATGTACATTTTAATGGCATGTTGGATGACCTAACAAGTGGCATTTTACTTTCCCAATGCACTAATTGGAATTTCTCAATAAGGTGTTAGCAGAGTTAAAAACTGTTGTGGACCTGTTTCTCATATAAAATTAAATGGTGGGAAAACATGGAATAAGATGAACCCAAATCTTGAATATCATCACCTTTGGGTGTAATTGAACAAACATGCACTTAGAATGTAAAGCTTACATAGATTTGCGAGTAAAATTTAAGTATCGTAGATACAGAAAGCTTCAATTATCAAAAAAAAAAAGAGATACATGCTGCTTTGAGCAAAGTGTTCATGGTGCAGTGTAGTTTGTCCTTGAACTATGAGTGAAGCTAAAACTCTAGTGGCAAGACTCCAGGTTATGAGTTAGTTTTCTGTGGTTTCAATTATCAAAAAAAAAAAGAGATACATGCTGCTTTGAGCAAAGTGTTCATGGTGCAGTGTAGTTTGTCCTTGAACTATGAGTGAAGCTAAAACTCTAGTGGCAAGACTCCAGGTTATGAGTTAGTTTTCTGTGGTTGGTTTCAGCTCTCTCAATTGTTTCAACAATTTTTGTTATTTGAGTAGGATGATTTTTTTGACATCTTCCATTTTCTTGGTTTCGTGTGTTCACTTTTCAGGACGAGTCTTTATTGATATGGTACTCTGGAAAAGAGGAGAAGCATCTTAAACTAAGTCATGTTTCAAGAATAATACCTGGACAGCGTACTGTAAGTTTGCATAATAGTGTTCTTTTTTTAAATTTAGAATCTTCTACATGGAAGGCTTAATGGAGGGGTGATTACTGGAACCTGATGTTGTTTCTTCTTCTTGCAATGAAACACTATATGACCAATTTCCTTGCATTCATGGTATCTTGTTTTTGAGAAATACCATAACCTTGTCTTCCCTTTTTGGATTTCCCAATAAAAAATTACAGTCTAAAATATCTTTCTTCCCTACAATATCTAAGCTTTCAAGTAAACCCTAGTGGAATTGATAGGAAGAAAAGAGAGGAAGAGAGAACTCTGGAGTGTCAGTTCATGAGAAAGTGAAAGATCAAGGAAAGTGACAGAGGCTCAGATCTGTTAGGGTTGATCAATCTGATTGAACCAACCCAGAAAAGAGATATTTATATTAATCTTATGTAAATGGACAAGATTGTCCTTACAAAGAGAATAAAAGAACTGTACACTAAAGTACATGCCTATTACAGTACAAGAAAGAAAGATAGTACAGTAGAATTACAAAACTACCCTTCAGTAGTTCTTCTACACTCCCCCTCAAACTGATGCTGGGGTATATGCATCAGTTTGTCAACAAGGAAATTATGTTGGGCTTGGTCATGGCTTTGGTGAAGAGATCCACAACCTTTAGACCTGATGAAACATGTGGGAGAGAGATGTGACCCGCATGAAGAAGGTCACGAATGAAGTGACAATCCACCTCAATATGTTTAGTGCACTCATGAAATACAGGATTGGTTGCAATCTTGATTGCACTCATGTTGTCAGCAAACAAAGGAATAGCAGATGAGTGATCAATATTCATGTCATGAAGAAGTGCCTTAAGCCAGATGATCTCACTGCATACTGAAGACATGGCTCTGTACTTGGCTTCAGTAGATGATTTGGAAACCGTTTGTTGTTTCTTGCATTTCCAAGAAATCAGAGAATCACCAAGGAATATACACCAACTAGTAGTAGAGTGACGAGTGTCAAGACAAAATGCCCAGTTAGCATCTACATAAGCTCGGAGCTGTGTGGATGAAGAGGATGAGAAAAATAAGCCATGTGATAGTGTACCCTGTACATAACGAATAATTCGGAGAACTGTAGAATAGTAAGGTTGATGTGGAACAGAAACAAACTGATTCACAATCTGAACTGCATAGGAAATGTCAGGTCTAGTCATGGTTAGGTATATAAGACTACCTACAAGTTGTCGATACAAGGTAGCATTAGGAAGAAGACCATCATCATCTTTACTTAACTTACAATTAAGCTCCAAAGGTGTATCAACATGTTTAGAGTTAGTCAAGCGAGCAAGAGACACCAAATCAGAAACATATTTCAGTTGGTTGACAAAGTAACCCCGATGACATCTTTGAATTTTGAGTCCAAGAAAGTATGTTACTGGCCCAAGATTCATTTTGAAGGAGTTACTAAGTAGAAGTTTGAGTTTGTTAATACCATCCACATCATCTCCAGTAATAAGGATGTCATCAACATAGACCAGAAGAAGAGTCAATCCCTAAGCCCGCTTGAGAGTGAAGAGAGAGTAGTCTGAATCACTCTGCTGAAAACCAGCCTCCAACACTATTGTACAGAAGTGATCAGACCAAGTCCATGGAGCTTGTTTAAGGCCATATAGAGATTTCTTCAGTTTACACACCAACTGAGGATTGTCACAGTAGCTGGGAGGTGGTTTCATATAAACTGTCTCCTGTAACTCTCCATGGAGGAAGGCATTCTTGACATCCATATGGTGAACTGTCCACTGTTTGAGAGCAGTAATGGCTAGTAGCAAACAAATTGTTGTCATTTTGGCCACAGGTGCAAAAGTTTCATCATAATCAATTCCATACTTTTGCTTATAGCCTTGAGCAATCAGACGGGCCTTGTATCTGTCCAGAGTACCATCAGATTTGAGTTTTATGGTCTAAACCCACCGACTACCAATTATGGAGGCATTTGGGGGAGGAGAGACAAGACCCCATGTATCATTCTCCAATAAAGCTTGAACCTCTGAATCCATAGCTTCTTTCCAATGCTCAACTACTACGACCTAGTTGCAAGACTTAGGAGTATCTGTGGATGACAAGACAGCTGAGAAGGAGCTATGACTTGAAAAGAAGCCATAGCGATCAGGTGGACGAGAAATACAAGATGATTGACGCAAAGGAATAGATGAATGTTGTTGAGAATGTAAGGGCATTTATGTCCTTTCGTCCTTTTTTGTATTTGGGCACCTATTCAAGGGCCCATTTGTAATTTTCTTAAAAATGTTAAGAAGGCTCTTCAGGAGTGAACAGTAATACATCAGTTTTCTTCGACAAACTCCTCTTCTCCTCCTCTTCTTATTCTCGGATCTCAAGTACTTTAACTTGGTATCAAAGCATCGGAAGAGTAGAAATCTGCTGAATTAAAAAATATGAAAGAAAGTAGTTTCTTGAAGAGAGAAGGAGAAGAAGAGAAGAAGAGAAGAAGAGAAGTTGAAAGAAAAGAGAACGATAATCTGGCTGCCCCCTTCACTTATTATTTATACTAAAATAATAGAACAGTACAAAGACAACTATGCCCTTATAGGGCGACAAAACATAAAACAACATATATAACACTCAAAAAACATAATAAAATTTGGACTCACATAACTACTGTGGTCCCCACCTCCTATCTAACAACTAACATAAAACATCTACTCAGAAAAACATCATAAAACTAATTAATCTTCAACACTCCCCCTCAAGTTGGGAGTAAATGTCACACATTCCCAACTTGTGTAGATCATGTTCAAGCTTGTTCCTTGCCACCCCTTTAGTGAGAACATCGGCCAGTTGCAACTTTGAAGAGACATAAGGCAAACAAGCTTCTTCGGTTGTTACCCTTTCTCTTATAAAGTGTCTATAAACTTTGTTAGAGTGCTCGAGTCAGGGTATTTTGGTCATTCTGGTTTATCTTCTTGGAAGTGAAAGGTCTATTGTATCTGAGTTTAAGTTATGTGTCCCATCTTATATGAGGGACAAAACTGTCTTTCTTGTAACTCCAAGTTTTATGAATAAAATCCAGGTGGGTCAGCTAGGAGAGTGATTTTTTCAGATTCTCTCTTCTAGTCTGGCCGAATATTCTTCTCCTTCTTTCTCTTTTCTTTCTTCTTCCTTCTTCTCTACTTTGACCTAGAATCAACTAGGGTTTATTCACATGGTATCAGAGCTGTAAGGTCGTATCCTTATTTCTTTCTTGTTGCTGTTCTCTTTCTGGGTTCGCCGCCAGCTTTCACAGTCGTCTTCTTCTTTTTCGATTGACCCGAGTGGAGGTTTGATAAGGGGCTGAAAAGGAGCTGTTGTTTTGTGGGTCTGGAGGTGAGAATGCCTCCAGTCGTTGCTGTGGTGGTCGTTGAAGTGGTTTACTAAACCCTCTATTCAGTATCGAAGAGGGCTGAATGTGGACAGGTATGAACACTACTGTTGTTTGTCCAAGTAAGGGACTGTGAATGTTTTCTTGTTGCTTCAAAAGTTGGTTGTGGTGATGCTCGGTGTGACTGATATGCATTTCAGTCGTATTCCTCTGCATTTCTCTTCATATGTATGCTGAAAGAAGAGTTGTCGACTGCTGAAGTTCACAACAACAGTAGATTGGTGGTGGTTGTGTCGTGGTGATTGGTGGTGGTGGTGGTTGTGTCCTAGACCTTGTGTGTAATCAGTTCTGCAATGTGCAGCCCAAGTGTTTGATGTGAAGACTGAGTGATTTCAGTCTTAGTGTGTGGTGGTGAATGGTTTTGCAGTGTGCAGCCCAGGTGTTTGATGTGAAGACTGAGTGATTTCAGCCTTAGTGTGTGGTGTGTAATGTGTATTTAAAGCTGGGTTGGTGGTGCTATAAGTGAGATAAGCCGTGTGAAAGAGTGTGTGTTGTGTTGTATACTTGAAGGTGAAATAATGGAGATGGCTTCTTCCGTAGATAGGAATGACAACAAAACCAGCATCATGCTTTCTTCAGATTATATAAGTGTTCAAATGACATCCATCAAGTTGAATGGTGAGAACTATGTACCGTGGGCAAAATCTGTGGAGGTGTTCTTGAAGGCCAAGAGGAAAGTAAAACATGTGAGGGAGGAGAAACCTTCCTCTAATTCTCCTGGGTTCAGTGATTGGGAACAAGATGATGCACAGATAATGACATGGCTTTGGAACAGCATGGAACCAAAGATTAGTGTGAACTTCATGTTCCTAGATATAGCCAAAGAGATCTGGGATCATGCAAAAAAGTTGTACTCTGGACAAGACAACACAACTAGGGTGTATCAGTTATACCAAGAGTACTTCAATTTGAAGCAAGGAAGTCAAAGCTTAGAGGAGTATTATGCAAGTTTGAGGAACATCCGCAATGAGCTAAATGTGTATCACCCTCTAACATCAGATATCCAGATCCAACAAAAGCAACGTGAACAACTTGATGTGACTAGGTTTCTTGTGGGCTTGAAGGCTGAGTATGAGCCTATTAGAGCACAGATATTGGGGGGATCAGCTCTCCCTTCACTTGAAGAAGTTTTTGCCCGTCTTAAAAGGACATCCATTGAGCCGGTGGAACATTCTTCCTTCTCTGATAGATCTGGTTTGGTAGTGACTAAAGGGAGTGGCCGTGGAAGTAAAAGTGGTGGTGGCAGCAGTGGCCCTCCAAGCAACCGTGGTGGACACATGTTTAACCGGGCTAGTGGCCGGACTGGAGGCCGAGAGTCAGGGGGAGGCCGTGGAAGAGGAAGGAGTAATGCTCAGAGAAAATGTACACATTGTGTCTTAGAGGGGCACACAGTTAATTTCTGCTATGATTTGCGTGGTGCACCCAACACTTGGGCTAACCATGCTACATCTAAGAGTAGTAGCACAATTACTGAAAGCCAGCAAACTGCCCCAACCCCCTCCACACCCGCTTGTGCTTCCGGGCAAGAAATGGTGAGTGTACCCCGGGCAGTATATGAGCAGTTCCTTCAAACATCTCAGCAAAACACAACTACACTTGCCCATTCAGGTATGGCTTGCTTAGCTTCCAAAGCCTCACCCTGGATCATTGATTCCGGAGCCTCGGACCATATGTCTGGGACTCTTGATGTATTTTCTTCCCTTTCTCGCTCCTCCACATCTCAGTCAGTTACTCTTGCTAATGGTTCTACATCTCCTTAAAGTTGTGTCATACAATGGGTTTAAGTACTTTGTAATCTTTGTTCATGACTTTTCAAGGATGACATGGATCTACCTTATGAAAGACCGTAGTGAATTGTTCTCTATTTTTCAGAAATTTCATGCTGAAATACAAACTCAATTTGGTGTTCATATGAAAATACTTCGCTCCGATAATGCCAAAGAATACATCTCCTCACCATTTCAGCAATACCTAGAACATAATGGAATAATTCATCAAACTTCTTGTGCCTACACCCTGCAACAAAACGGTGTAGCTGAACGGAAAAATAAACATCTTCTTGAAACTGCTTGGTCCTTGATGATCAATATGCATGTCCCAAAACATTTTTGGAGCGATGCTGTTCTTACATCCTGTTTTTTGATAAATCGGATGCCCATGTCAATCCTTGGAAGTCAATCCCTTTTCTCCGTGTTGTTTCCCACTTTGTCTCCATTTCCTCTCACCCCAAGAGTCTTTGGTTGTGTTTGTTTTGTTCAACACTTGGGGCCTGGAGTAGACAAGCTAGATGCTCGAGCTACGAAGTGTATTTTTCTTGGCTACTCGAGGACTCAGAAAAGGTATAAGTGTTATAACCCAAAATTTCATAAATCGTTTGTGTGCTCTGATGTCACCTTCTTTGAATCAGTTCCTTTTTTCTCAGATGTCGAGGTCTCTTCTTCTCCCTCTGTGGTTCCTCTTCCTGTACCGGTTATGGACCCTCTCCCCGTAGCTTCCATTCCTACTGCAGATGTACATCATATGCCTGTTACTACAGAGAGGCCGCCAATTACTCAAGTGTATACCCGCAGAAGTGCTTCGGCCCCTCCTCCACTTCAGCACCTGTCGACAGATCCTGCTACTGCTCCTCCCTCAGATCTTGATCTTCCTATTGCTTTGCAGAAAGGTAAACGTACTTGTACTTCTCATCCCATTTCAGACTATGTTTCCACTACTCACCTTTCTGCTTCTCATCGCAAGTTTATATCCTTACTCTCATCGGTTCCCATTCCCAAGACTGTACAGGAAGCCCTTACCTCCCCAGGGTGGAGGCAAGCCATGGAAGAAGAACTCTCTGCTCTACAACATAATCACACGTGGGAACTCACCACCCTTCCTCCTGGTAAGCACACTGTTGGGTGTAAATGGGTCTATACAGTGAAGCATCTTCCTGATGGCAATGTGGAACGATTGAAGGCACGGTTAGTGGCCAAGGGCTATTCTCAGTTATACGGTGTGGACTATATGGAGACATTCTCTCCTGTGGCTAAAATTGGTTCAGTTCGGGTGTTAATCTCATTATCTGCTATGTATGATTGGCCTCTTGTGCAACTTGACATCAAAAATGCCTTCCTACATGGTGATCTTGTTGAGGAGGTGTATATGAAGCAACCACCAGGGTTTGTTGCTCAGGGGGAGGCTGGTAAGGTGTGCAGGCTCAAAAAGGCAATCTATTGACTGAAACAATC
The DNA here is from genome assembly GCF_055504915.1 of Nelumbo nucifera. Classification (NCBI taxonomy): domain Eukaryota; kingdom Viridiplantae; phylum Streptophyta; class Magnoliopsida; order Proteales; family Nelumbonaceae; genus Nelumbo; species Nelumbo nucifera. The sequence continues at coordinate 16,407,471 of NC_142652.1, read as the reverse complement.
TCCACGTGCATGGTTTGGCAGGTTCAATGAAGTGGTGAAGGCCTTTGGGATGAAACAGTGTCAGGTTGATCATTCTGTGTTCAGCTATAACTCAAAGGATGGGACAATCTTGCTAGTCGTGTATGTAGATGATATTGCCATAACTAGAAGTGACAACAATGGCATTGACAAGCTAAAAAAATTCTTACAGGACCACTTCAATACGAAAGATCTGGGGAAGCTAAAGTATTTCCTAGGGATTGAGGTTGCGAGGTCAAAACAGGGGATCAACCTATGTCAGAGAAAATATGTTCTTGATCTACTTGAAGAAACAGGGTTATTAGGTACTAAACCAGCAGAGACTCCTATGGAACTCAATGCCAAGTTAAGTGTGGATGCCGGTGAAGAATTTGATGATCCTGGAAGATACAGAAGGTTGGTGGGAAAGTTGAACTATCTGACCATTACCCGACTAGATATATCATTTGTTGTGAGTGTGGTGAGTCAGTTTACGCAACATCCCTGGGTTCCTCATTGGGAAGCTGTTCTGAGAATTGTTAGGTACCTAAAGGGTGCTCCAGGTCGTGGTTTGTTATACCAAAAGGGGGGAACTCTTGAGATAATAGGATACACAAATGCTGACTGGGCTGGCTCTATATCAGACAGGAGGTCAACCACTGGGTATTGTACCTTCCTGGGTGGCAATCTTGTAACTTGGAAGAGCAAGAAGCAAACAGTGGTGGCAAGTAGTGCAGAAGCGAAGTACAGGGCTATGGCCCATACCACATGTGAACTAGTATGGCTGAAGAACTTACTACAGGAGATGGGGTTCTTAATTGACAAACCCATGAAACTATACTGTGATAACCAAGTTGCTGTTCACATCTCATCCAATCCTGTCTTCCATGAAAGAACTAAACATATTAAGGTGGATTGTCACTTTGTGAGAGAGAAAGTGATAAGTGGGGTAATTACTACATCTCATGTAAGCTCAGGAAATCAGTGGGCAGATCTCTTCACAAAGGGATTGTCTCGGGGAAGAATAGATTACATTTGTAACAAGCTGGGACTATATGATATATACTCTCCAGCTTGAGGGGGAGTGTTAGAGTGCTCGAGCTAGGGGTATTTTGGTCATTCTGGTTTATCTTCTTGGAAGTGAAAGGTCTATTGTATCTGAGTTTAAGTTATGTGTCCCATCTTATATGAGGGACAAAACTGTCTTTCTTGTAACTCCAATTTTTATTTATAAAATCCAAGTGGGTCGGCTAGGAGAGTGATTTTTTTAGATTCTCTTCTCCTCCTCTTCTTATTCTCGGATCTCAAGTACTTTAACTTGGTATCAAAGCATCGGAAGAGTAGAAATCTGCTGAATTAAAAAATATGAAAGAAAGTAGTTTCTTGAAGAGAGAAGGAGAAGAAGAGAAGAAGAGAAGAAGAGAAGAAGAGAAGAAGAGAAGTTGAAAGAAAAGAGAACGATAATCTGGCTGCCCCCTTCACTTATTATTTATACTAAAATAATAGAACAGTACAAAGACAACTATGCCCTTATAGAGCGACAAAACATAAAACAACATATATAACACTCAAAAAACATAATAAAATTTGGACTCACATAACTACTGTGGTCCCCACCTCCTATCTAACAACTAACATAAAACATCTACTCAGAAAAACATCATAAAACTAATTAATCTTCAACACTCCCCCTCAAATTGGGAGTAAATGTCACACATTCCCAACTTGTGTAGATCATGTTCAAGCTTGTTCCTTGCCACCCCTTTAGTGAGAACATTGGCCAGTTGCAACTTTGAAGAGACATAAGGCAAACAAGCTTCTTCGGTTGTTACCCTTTCTCTTATAAAGTGTCTATAAACTTTGTTAGAGTGCTCGAGTCAGGGTATTTTGGTCATTCTGGTTTATCTTCTTGGAAGTGAAAGGTCTATTGTATCTGAGTTTAAGTTATGTGTCCCATCTTATATGAGGGACAAAACTGTCTTTCTTGTAACTCCAATTTTTATTTATAAAATCCAAGTGGGTCGGCTAGGAGAGTGATTTTTTTAGATTCTCTCTTCTAGTCTGGCCGAATATTCTTCTCCTTCTTTCTCTTTTCTTTCTTCTTCCTTCTTCTCTACTTTGACCTAGAATCAACTAGGGTTTATTCACAAACTTCAATGTGTTTTGTCCTATCATTCTGAATTGGATTGTGGGCAATATTGATTGCAGCCTGATTGTCACAGTATAACATCATAGGTTCCTCTGCTTTCACCCCAATCTCACTCAAAAGAGATCTAACCCAAAGAAGTTCTGAGACACCATGAGCCATGGTTTTATACTCAGCCTCTGCACTTGACCTTGCCACAACCGCTTGCTTCTTACTCTTCCAGGAGATCAAGTTTCCACCTACAAAGGTACACACTCCTGATGTAGACCTCCTGACATCTAAGCAACCTGCCCAGTCTGCATCTGTATAGGATTCTAGCTTCAAATTCTCTTGATTTGAGAAAAGAATGCCTCTGCCAAGGTGCTTTTTCAGATATGCAAGTATTCTCTCAATAGTTTCCCAGTGTTGAACCCGAGGTGCATGCATGTACTGACTCACAACACTGACAACATAGGAAATATCTGGTTGTATCATACACAAATATAGCAGTCGGCCCACCATTCTTTGATATCTCCCCACATCTTTTACCAGCTCACCATCCACACCATTAATTCTGTGATTTGGATCAATAGGAGTGTCTGCTGGTTTGGTCCCCAGCTTCCCAGTCTCTCGCAGTAGGTCAAGTACATACTTTCTCTACGAAATGAAGATCCCATGCTTGGATCTTGCAACTTCAATCCCTAAGAAGTATTTGAGCTCACCAAGATCCTTGATCTCAAATTCTTGCTGCAATGATTTATTGAGATCATCAATCTCCTCCAGATCATTTCTTGTCACCACTATATCATCCACATACACAATCAGAATTGACACCAAAGCATCTCTCCTCTTCACAAAGAGGGTGTGATCAGACTGTGTCTATATGTATCCAAAACAGATGAGTGCCCCTTTGAACCTGTCAAACCAAGCCCTAGGTGACTGTTTCAGTCCATACAGAGATTTTCTGAGTCTGCACACCTTTCCTTTACCAACATTTTCATAAAAGTCTGCTGGAATGTTCATATATACCTCCTCCTGTAAGTTACCATTGAGGAAAGCATTTTTGACATCAAACTGGAACTAGGGCCATGAATAGGTGGCTGCTAGAGATAAAAGGATACGAACTGAACTCATCTTAGCTACTGGTGCAAAGGTTTCCAGATAATCAACACCATAGGTCTGAGTATACCCTTTTGCTACCAACCTTGCCTTGTACCTCTCTATCTTGCCATCGGCCTTATACTTCACTGTGAATACCCATCGGCATCCGACTATCTCCTTGTCTGGGGGGAGATCAACTATTTCCCAAGTTTGGTTTTTGACCAAAGCATCCATCTCATCTTGCATAGTTGTTTTCCACTCAGGTTTGGAGAGAGAGTCAGTAACATTTCTGGGTATAGACACAATCCAGGGAAGAAAGAAAAGCACGGTAGGATGGTGATAAGGCATTGTAGGAAAGATAGTGTGAAATGCAGTGGGCTGTACACTTTCTCTTCCCCTTACGAAGTGCAATGGGAAGATCAAGGTCAGTGGGATCAGCTGCAACAATGATGTTAGGGACAAAAACATTATCATAAGAAAACATAACATACTCAGGCTCAAGAGGAATACCTGGAACTGTATCTGTCGAATCTGGAGTTTTAGAAGGACTGACAGAGAGTGGTGTGGGTCGAGGATGTGTGGAGTCAACCATCATCTGTCAGCGCTGATATTGCTGTGAGGCTGACCGTAGTGGCTCAGGTAATGAAACTGGAGATGCAGGTGTTGGCTGAACTGATGCTGGCTGAACTGATGGTGCAGGTGGTGGCTGAACTGATGGAGGCACCATAGAAACGGGAAGAGGAACAGATTGTGAGTTCTCCTCAAAACTCTCCCCCTGAGGAGAACCACTCGAGAAGAAGAATGTGGATTCAAAAAAGGTAACATCCATAGTGACAAATCTGCTCCTCGACACTGGGTCATAACAGCAATACCCGTTTTGGTTCTGAGCATACCCAAGAAAAACACATTTCTTGGCCTTAGGATCCAATTTCTTGCGATGAGGGCCAAGAATATGAACAAAGAAACACAACCAAAAACCCTCAAAGGTATATGAAATATCTCTCCATCTGGAAAAAGGAGGCTAAATGGCACCTTAAACCCCAAAGTCCGTGAGGGAACACGGTTAATCACATGTACGGCTGTAAGAACTACATCTCCCCAGAACTGCACAGGAGCCTCATCACGTGAACTACATCTCCCCAGAACACGGTGTATATGCACAACTACTCTGATGAACTACACCATGTTCTAAGAGATACGTGGGTTAGGTCCTTCTCAAAGTACTCTCTGGCATTATCTGATCTAAAAGCCTTAGTTCTCACTCCAAATTGTGTGAGAACCATCTGGTGGAATTGTCGTACTAAGTTAGGAATCTCATCACGTGATCTTATCAAATATATCCAAGAATATCGTGTATAATCATCCACAAACAAGAGAAAGTAACGGAATCTTCCCATGCAAGGGATTTGATATGGCCCCCATACATCAGTGTGAATGATATTAAAAGCAGAAATACTTCTTTTATTACTCGGTTTAAAAGACTGTCTACAATGCTTTCCTAACTGACAACTCTCACACTCCAAAGTAGATAATTGAACAGACTCAAACAACTTTGGGAAAAAACATTTCAAAGAACTAAAAGAAAGATGTCCCAAGCGATTGTGCCAAAGCATAATCTGGTTTACTGACTCTGACCCACTACTACTACTGCTGCTAACATGATGGCCCTGATGTCTCAGAATCTCATCCAGAAGGTAGACTCCATTCACCTCACGACCACTCCCAATCATCTTCTTTGACTCCAGATCCTGCAAAACACAATTACCAGGAAGAAAGGTCACAGAACAATTCAAAAATTTTTGTCAAAGAACTAACAGACAGTAGGTTGGTATGAAGTCTAGGGACATGTAAAACAGAGGACAGAGTTATATCATTGGTCACTCTAGCTGTCCCCTTCCCAACAATGGGCATATGTGAACCATCTGCTGTAGAGACTCTGCCTCTATCAGAGCACAACTGATAGGAACTGAAAATGGTAGGGGCATTAGTCATATGCTCAGATGCTCCTGAGTCTATAATCTAGGGAGGTCCCTCCTTACCTGAAGTGGATGCAAGATTCACAGTTGCATATGAACTACCTGTATGTGCAAAGGAAGTGGTGTAGTTGGCTCCTGCATTCTGCTGTCCATCTGGAAGGCTAGAGCTGGGTGAATCTTTCTTACTCATAAGCTGCCCAAACCTCTCCAATTCTGTTCTCACTACTGCTACTGCAATGGATTCCCAATCAGTTTGGGAGAGAGGGGCTGAAGAGTCTCCTGTAGTGGCTACATTTGCATTTCCCTTCTTGTTTCTTATCCGAGCAGGCATAAGATTTGGATGAAGCTGCAGCAAGTGTTCCTGGTATGCTTAGGCTTCTTGCAATAATCACACACCAAGTCCTTCTTATCTTCCCTTCTAGTCTCACTACTCCCCCTGTCTCCATTCGGCTTAGGTTTTGTTGTACCAACCATAGCCGATTGGTCAATCCCAGGCTGTCTTAGCATTACATTCCTCCTACTCTCCTCTCCAGAGACAAAAGCATAGGCCTAAGAGAGTGTTACACCTTCCCTAGAAAGAATATGCTGCCTAGAAATGTCAAATTCAGGGTTCAGCCCTGCCAAGAACTCAAAAACCCTATTCCTCTCTACCAGTTTGTGATAAGTTGCTGCATCATTTACACTTTCCCATACCACAGTTTCTAAGTGATCTATTTCCTACCATAGGGTTTTCAGCATGGAGAAATACACAGCAAGAGGTTTTTCTCCCTGTTTCGTACTTATCACCTGATTTCTTAACTGATAGGCTCTGACTTCATTTTGCTTCTGAGAGTAGGTTTCAGTCACTCCATCCCAAATCTCCTTAGCAGTATTAGCCCATAGGAATTTTTTTTGCAATATGAGGTAACATAGAATTACACAGCCAAGACATTACCATGTATCTCTTGCACCCATCGGGAAGAGTCTATATCAGGTTTCTTCTCCTCCCCAGTGAGATACCCTAATTTTCCACAAGCACCAATAGCCATCTTAGCTAATTGTGCCCACTCCAAATAATTTGTACTATTAAGTTTTATTGTAGTAATGATCCCAGACCCAAAAATATCTCCAACACCTAGTCTCACAGTACTGGTAGATTTCATCTCGGTATTCCAACTCTCCATTTTACTTAAAACAGTTCAACAGTAAGAAAAAATAGATTGAAGACCTTCAAAAAATAATTTAGTACCATACACATAGAAACCAACCCTTCCGGAAGAAGAAAACCCTAGCTGGAGGGAAATCTCTCTCCTCTCCATGCCTCCCAATAGAGAGAAAAGTGAATCGATCACTCCGGGAGGCCTAGAAAATTTCAGAAACCAAACCACCCTCTTCAGAAAATCAAAAGAAAACTAACAATACCTGGACGCCCAAGATCAGATCAAAAACAAAGAGTCCAACTTTTCTGGGACTCTTCTCCGTACTCCAGTTCTTTCTGATTTTGATGCCAAATAGTAGATCACCTTCCTGATGTCTAGATCCCACCAAAAACTCCAAGAATTGGGCAATCTATAGCAAATCGATAAGCCCTTTAGTACTTTGTAGAAGTTCAAAACTGCTATCAGCCTTGAACCCTAATAGATTTCAGGTTCGAAAACAGAAGGAAAATGTAGAGAAGAGAAGAGGAAGAGAAGAGAAAACTGTAGAACACAAAGGGTTGAAAGGAGGGACAGAATCTGAATGTTCTGCCGCCGCCACTTCTATTTAGTATTTATAGGTTATGCTCATTACATGGAAAGGACAGATCTGCCCTTAGTATTTACATAACAAATAGAACAAAATAAAACTGAAATAAATAACAACTGAAATAATCGACTGACCACCAGCTAACCCTAGGATGACTAGAACACATTCTACCCTACGAGCACAGTGGGACCATAGCTGTGGGGCCCACATCAGTGTTCTCTACACTCCCCCTCAAGTTGGGAATAAATGTTTATCATTCCCAACTTGGATAGATCCGCCTCTTGCTTCTTCCTTGGTACAACTTTGGTGAGGATATCTGCTAGCTGCATGTTGGATGTGATGTACGGGAGACACACTTCTTGTGATGAGACCCTCTCTAGTACAAAATGTCGATCAATTTCAATATGTTTAGTTCTGTCATGCTGCACCGGATTGTGCGCTATATTAATAGCCGCTTGATTATCACAATACAGCATTAGGGGCTTCTCATACTCAATACCCAACTCAAGTAATGATCCCAACCATAGAATTTCAGCCACTCCATTAGCCATTGACCTGTATTCAGCTTCAGCACTAGATCGGGAGACAACACTCTGTTTTTTACTCCTCCAAGAGACAAGGTTACCTCCCACAAGGGCACAATATCCAGAGGTAGACCTTCTGTCATCAACACCCCCAGCCCAATCGGCATCCGTATAGACCTCCACCTTCATGTGGTCATTGTTCTTGAGCAGTATACCTCTACTCGGACATCTCTTCAAGTATGCTAATATTCTTTCTGCTGCAAGAAGATGCGTGGTTCTAGGAGAATGCATGTACTGGCTGGCAACACTAACTGCATAACTGATATCTGGCCGAGTGAGGCAGAGATATAGGAGCTTTCCCACTAATCACTGGAGCATAACTTTGTCTTCAAGAGGCTCCCCACTCTCTGCACTAATCCTGTGGTTCTGTTCAATGGGTGTATCCGCAGGCTTGACACCTAACTTTCCAGTTTCCGCCAACAGATCTAGAACACATTTCCTCTGAGAGACAAAGATTCCCTGTTTAGATCTAGCAACCTCAATACCCAAAAAATACCGTAGTGCACCAAGATCTTTCACCTCAAACTCTTGATGAAGGAGCTGTTTAAAGGACTCAATCTCATGGCTATCATTTCCTGTCACCACAATATCATCAACATATACTGCAAGTAGTGTCACAGAGGACTCCACCCTCTTGATGAACAGTGTATGATCTGACTGGGCCTGTACATAACCGAACTTCCCAAGGGCTAGTCTGAATCTATCAAACCAAGCTCTAGGTGACTGCTTCAAACCATACAATGCCTTGTTGAGCCAGCAGACCTTCTTACCTGTCTCTGTATCATAGAATCCAGGAGGCAACCGCATGTAAACCTCTTCCTGCAGGTCTCCATTCAGAAAAGCATTTTTAACGTCCATTTGGTACAAAGGCCAAGTGTGGCTTGCTGCAAGAGATAATAGAACTCAAATGGTGGTCATCTTGGCTACCGGGGCAAAGGTCTCCAAGTAATCTATACCATAAGTTTGGGTGAACCCTTTTGCAACTAGCCGAGCTTTGTACCTCTCAATGGAACCATCCGCATTGTGCTTCACAGTAAATACCCATCTGCATCCAACTGGTTTCTTTCCTTTGGGTAGATCAACTAGCTCTCATGTATTATTTTTCAACAGGACATCCATTTCAACTTGCATTGCATCTTTCCACTCTGGGACTGATAGGGCTTCTTGCATTGTTCTTAGAATAGGGACATTGGCAACGAAAGTAAGATAGGACCTGTAGGAGGGAGATAGGCGACCATAGGATAAAAATTGGGAAATGCAGTGGGCTGTAGATGTGGTACAATGCCGTTTCCCTTTACGGACGACAATGGGAAGGTCAAGGTCGTCTGCAGGAGGTGAAGTGGCAACAGTGGAAGGAGTCTCTGTGGGCCTTGGGACTGTAATACCTGGACTTGGAGCCGCAGAAGAGGTTGGAGCTGGCCTGGACTGCTGATGACCGGGATCAGCCTGCTTGCACCGCCTGTGATAGACTCTTAACTCCTGATCCCTCTGACCACCCTCACTATTGCAGTCCTCATCACCCAATGGAATAGGTAAGGGAACAGCCCCAAAAATATTAACCCTACCCTCACTGCGCTCCCCCTGAAGAAAAGGACCCAAATCCCATTGCTCTCCCCCTGAAGAAAAGGACCCAAATCCCCACTCTCACTGCTCTCCCCCTGAAGAGAAACCCGAGAATAATAGGGTGTCTCCTCAAAGAAAGTGACATCCATGGAGACAAACTTCTTCCCTGATACATGATCATAGCAGCAATAACCCTTTTGAGTTTGTGCATAACCAAGAAAGATGCATTTGGAGGCCTTTGGTTCGAATTTGGAGTGATGAGATCCGAGAAGCTGAACAAAACAGGTACAACCAAATGTTTTAAGGGGAACAGTAAACAACTCCTCATTTGGGTATAGAAGGGAAAAAGGAGATTTCATATCAAGAACTCGGGAAGGAACCTGATTAATAAGATATACCGCCATGAGGATAACATCACCCCAGAAGTGAATAGGGACATTGGAGGTAAACATAATACTTCTAGCCACCTCCAAGATGTGCCTATTCTTCCTTTCTACAACCCCATTCTGTTGAGGTGTATGAGGGCAAGTGCTCTGGTGGATAACCCAATGATTAAGAAGGTAAGATGCCAATGGCTTAGCAAAGTATTCCTTTGCATTATCAGATCTAAGAACTTTGATCTTGGCATCAAACTAGGTTAGGATCATTTGGTGGAAGTTTTGGGTCAGGGCGGGAACCTCATCTCGTGAACGCATAAGATAAACCCAAGAAAACCAAGTATGGTCATCAACAAATAACAAAAAATATTTGTACCCACCCATAGAAGGGATGTGATATGGCCCCCAAACATCAGTATGCACAATATCAAAAGAACTATTACTCCTTTTATTACTCAATGAATAAGATTTTCTACAATGTTTAGCAAACTCACAACTTTCACATTTCAACTGTGACAACTCAACAGACTCAAACAAAGTAGGAAACAGACTCTTTAAGGATCGAAAAGACAAATGACCCAATCGGTTATACCGGACTCACAATCTGAGAAACAAGTGACTTCTTATCCACTGACTCTTCCCGACGAGAACTCTCCCCGAGCAGATAGATCCCATTCGTCTCACGGTCAGTCCCAATCACCTCCTTTGTCTCCAAGTCCTGGAAAACACATTGGTCAGGGAAGAAAGTTACTGAGCAATTCATATGTTTGGTAATACTACTAACTGAAAGAAGGTTAGTATCAAGCTTAGGAACATGCAAGACAGAAGACAAGGAGATAGTATCCGATAGTTTGATGTCACCTTTGCCAGAAATGGGGACAAGAGAACCATTAGCAATAGATACTTTATCCCTACCAGAAGACAAATGATAAGTGGTAAACAATGAAGGCAAGCTAGTCATATGGTCGGATGCACCTGAATCTATTACCCAACAGGGTTCAGTAGTACCTGGAGCTGAGGCATGGTAGGCTGAGGTTCGAGTACCTGAATGTGCGAAAGCAGATATGGCAGGGGCTGATGGTGACTGCGGTGGCTGAGCTGAGTTCCCAACTTCCTTTTCCAATTGTATTAAAGTAGCTCAAACTGCAGCTAAGTTCTCTAAAGGTGTGCCTCTTGTTCCAGACGAGGATGCTGAATTAGTGTTCACGGCCACATGAGCATTACCCTTCTTGCTTCTCAACATTGTCGGGACCAAATGAGGATGCAATTTCCAGCATGTTTCTTTTGTGTTTGGGTTTCTTACAATGCTCACATACCACATCTCTTTTATCTTCCTTCTTCCTGTCCCTTTTTGAATCACCTCCTGATTTGGGTTTAACAACTACAAGGGCTGGTGTAAGAGGCTAAGGTTGCATCATGACTTTCCTCCTGGTCTCTTCACTATGCACTAAGGAGTATGCCTGGGAGAGAGTCACACTATCTCTGGTCAATATTTGTTGCCGCACAATATCATACTCTGAATTCAGACCTACCAGAAACTCAAACACCCTGTTTGTCTCGACTTGCTTTCTATGGGTCTGTGCATCTTTGGGACTCTCCCACTCAAGAATCTCAAAGTGATCAATCTCATGCCACAGGGACTTCAAGGTAGAGAAGTAGACCGAAACTGGTTTCTCTCCTTGTTTAAGAGTGTTCACTTCACATTTCAATTCATAAGCTCTAGCAACATTAAGGGGTTGGGAATAAGTTTCTTTCATAACATCCCATATCTCCTTGGCTGTCTTTGCCCACAATTAATTTCGGCTGATATGAGGCTGCATAGAATTACACAGCCATGTCATAACCAAGTAGTTTTCTTGGACCCACTTGGTATACATGGGGTCTCCCTTGGAAGGTTCTTTCACATCTCCCAAGAGATACCCTAATTTACCCCTTCCCCCAATAGCCATCATGGCTGATTGGGCTCATTCCAAATAGTTTGATCCATCAAATCTTACAGTTGTAATCTGAAAACCTGTCTCAGAAACACTACCATAACTGCTGTTCTTAGAACTGCCTTCTGCCTGATTTTTGAACTCCATTTCGTTTAAGAACCAGTAGTCTGAAAATTAGGGTTACTATAGTCGAAGAACAGCACTTGGACTATCAATCACAATAAAAAATCAGTATAGAACTAATCTGTATTCACGGTATATGTGCATGAAACCAGTATAAGTCTGATCTGAAACCAATTAGCAAACACAACAGCAACAGTCTGTACAGTTTTCACTCCTTAAAAGAGTTCGAAACCCCAAAAAGATCTGAATACAATTTGGAGAATGATCTGATATGCTGAAGCAGAATTAGGGTTTTAATCAGTCCTTAAAAAAATTCTCAGCCGCACATTCCAAGCAGTACCATACAGATAAGACTTGTAGTAGGGTTAATATGAAACCCTAAAACCGATTAATGCTGAAAAAAACTTAAGAAGAGCTTCACAGGTAGATCACAAGGCTCGGCCCAGCAGCAGGGTTTGCAGCAAGATTAGTAGGGTTTTCCGTAGGGTTAAGACCAAACCCTAGAGAATAGAAAGAAGAAAACCCTAGATGGTTCGGCCGCCCTTTCTAGATAGGTCCAACCTATCTTCTCTGATAGTACTTCTCTTAGAAAATAAAATAACTTACAAGAGAATGTTGTTCGCTGCCTTCCAAGGTTACCCGAACCCTAGTCTTCTCTGATTCTTCCTGATCACCAACACTTTGCAATCGTGGCAAGTCTTCAACAGTTGCTAAACCCTCTGGTGATCTCCAAGAATCAGTCAACGAACTCTACTTTCTCAGCTTCCAGCCCTAGATGGTTCTCATGTGGTCGGTTGGACTAGACTCACATGAGAAACCCTAACCTTGCTCTGATACCATGTAGAAGTTCAAGACTGCTATCAGCCTTGAACCCTAATAGATTTCAGGTTCGAAAATAGAAGGAAAATGTAGAGAAGAGAAGAGGAAGAGAAGAGAGAACTGTAGAACACAAAGGGTTGAAAGGAGGGACAGAATCTGAATGTTCTGCCGCCGCCACTTCTATTTAGTATTTATAGGTTATGCTCATTACATGGAAAGGACAGATCTGCCCTTAGTATTTACATAACAAATAGAACAAAATAAAACTGAAATAACCGACTGACCACCAGCTAACCCTAGGATGACTAGAACACATTCTGCCCTACGAACACAGTGGGACCATAGCTGTGGGGCCCACATCAGTGTTCTCTACATACTTCATGTAGTCGGCTGATCTAGGGCTGCATAAGAATGCTTCAAGAAACCCTAACCTCGCTCTGATACCAAGTAGAAATCTGTTGAATTAAAAAATATGAAAGAAAGTAGTTTCTTGAAGAGAGGAGAAGAAGAGAAGTTGAAAGAAAAGGGAGCGGTAATCTGGCCGCCCCCTTCACTTATTATTTATACTAAAATAATAGAACAGTACAAAGACAACTATGCCCTTATAGGACGGCAAAACATAAAACAACATATATAACACTCAAAAAACATAATAAAATTTGGACTCACATAACTACTGTGGTCCCCACCTCCTATCTAACAACTAACATAAAACATCTACTCAGAAAAACATCATAAAACTAATTAATCTTCAACAGGAAGATCAAGGAGAGCATCCGCCGCTGGTTGTGACTAACAGATGTTCTTGCTGGCGTTAGCACGCCGTCGGTTGACGTCAGCAGTCCGTACAGTTGGCGGCGTTCATTTGCGGTTTTGACACCCCTTGATGCGCCTCATTTTTAGAGGAATTTTGATATACATATCATGGAGGTTTGAAGCTCTTTTACATTTTTCTTTTTAGATGAAATTGGTGAATATTACAGATTTGGAGTTTAGGGTTTGCATGCTCGCATGGTGGGCTGGTTGCAGTTAAACCCACTTGCGTTTGAAGTGTGGTGATTTTTTGAGATTACAAGAAGTAGTCTCAGATTTTTTGGAGCCTTAAAATTATTTTTGGGAATTTTTTCTTCCCCTATTTTGCCGTCAGCACCTTCTTTTCCTCTGTTTATTGTTGTCGCCCGTGTTTAACCTTCAAGGAAAGGTGTTTGGGTGTTCAGCTAGTGTTGGGAGATTGTGGTGTTGGTGAGAAAAGTGTTTTTAGAGGGGTGGTGATCAATGGATTCACACAAGGATGTGTACGTAACTACCTATCCTCCCGGGAAGTAATGACAATGCTGGAGGGCAAATTACTACTGTAAAACTTGATGGTATAAATTTTCTTGAATGGTCTCAATCAGCTAAGCTCACAATTGGAGGAAGAGGTAAGCTTGGGTTTATTACTGCCAAGGAAGCTAAGTTGAAGCTTGAAAATCCAAATTATTCCAAATGGGAGCAGGATAATTTGCTGGTTATAGCATGGCTAGTATGCTCTATGCAGCCTCACATTGCCCGCAACTATATGTTCCTTCCAACAGCTAAGGACATTTGGGATAGGTTAACTTCAACTTATTCTCAAGCGAAGAACATGGCTAGAATCTATCAGTCGCGAAGAGAAGCATGTAATATGCAATAGGGGGAGAAATCGGTGGCCATGTATTTCTCTTTCTTACAATTAGTTTGGGAAGAAATGGACCATTTAGAAGCTTTGGAGTGGAAGGATCCTATTGATGCTAAACAATACAGGAAGTGCATTGAGAAAAACCGAGTCTTTGATTTTCTTGTTGGACTAAATGCCGATTATGATTTCACTAGGCAACACATCCTTAGTGCTGATATTTTGTCACTCTCCCACTCTCCACAGCATATTCTTTGGTGCAGAATGAAAAGAGTAGGAGGATTGCCATGATGCAAGTTCTTGTCAGTGAGCACATAGCTCTTGTGTCTACAAAACCCAAACGGAGTTCTGGTAAACCTGAAGATATAGTTTGTGAATTTTGCAGGAAGCCAAGGCACACCAAGGATAGGTGTTGGAAACTAAACCCCCACCTAAAGCCTGAGAAGTTTAAAATCGGAAAGAAGGTAAATGCTCATGTTGCTACAGCTAGTCATGATTCTCAGACTCACATGCTTGAGGGGAATTCTTCTACTCAAGCATCTACTCATGACACCTCTGATGTGATTGAAAAATTGAGAGGCGTCTTGCTCCATCTTGAAAAGAGTGGGTTGCCTACATCTGCTGGTTCACATACACCTTACAGTGCCTTTGCAAAATCAAGTATTGCACTTGCGTGTCATGCTTCATCCTCTGGCTCTTAGATAATTGACACAGGAGCCAGTGATCATATGATTGGTATGCCTTCCTACTTTACCACGTATAATTTTTTTTTAGGGAAAGGTAAGATTACTCTTGCTGATGTATCTTAGACCCCAGTCTCGGGTTTGGGTGAAGTTAAACTTACCAACAACCTTTCTCTAAAATTAGTTCTCCATGTTCCACAACTACATAGAAATCTCTTATCTGTTAGCTCTCTTACAAAGTCTCATAATTGTTCTGTAACATTCTTTCCATCTTATTATGTCTTCCGGAACCTGAGTATGGGGAAGACGATTGGCAGTGGACATGAAGCCGATGGAGTTTATCTTATTGATTAGTGTCCAAAGTTTGGGTTAATGTGTCAGTCTGAGTCCTATCATGATGAAAAACTAAGTCAATTGAAATTGTGACATCATCGTCTTGGGCATGTGTCTTTTGGTTCATTGAAGTTTTTATTTCCTTGTCTGTTTGAGTCCTTGTCTAGTTCTGGTCTACAATATGAAGTCTGTCAACTATCAAAGCAATGTAAAACCACATATTTTGCAAGTAACAAGAGAAGTAATGTTGCTTTCCATTTAATACATACTGATGCTTGGGGACCTTATTCTATTCCATGTATGGGTGGTTATAAATATTTTATTCTATTTGTTGATGACTACTCGTGATATACCTGGCTGTATTTGATGAAGAGCCGAGATGAAGTTCCTTCAATTATAAAAGGCTTTTTTAATATGGTGGAGACACAATTTGAAAAGAAGATTATGATTATTAGATCTGACAATGCCAAGGAATACTTTGAGAAGCACTTACAAACTTTCCTTGAAGAGAGAGGAACAATTCACCAAAGTTCATGTCCTCCCCAACAAAATGGGGCATCAGAGAGGAAAAACAGACATGTGGTCGAAGTTGCAAGGGGATTGTTATTCCAGGCGCATGTCCCAACTCGGTTTTGGGGGGATGCTGTACAAACAGCTGTATATCCTATTAACAGACTTCCTTCGTGGACCCTTCATCTCTAGTCTCCTCATCAACTCCTTTTTCCTTATGAGAATACCTTTCATCTTCCTCCTAAGGTCTTTAGGTGCATTTGTTTCGTCCATGACATGAGTCCTTCTAGGTTGAAATTTGATCCAAAGTCTGTTAAGCGTGTCTTCTTGGGATATTCTTCAGTCCAAAAAGGGTACCGTTGTTATGACCCTCACTCTGGAAAAAGGTATGTGTTCAAAGATGTTACATTCTTTGAGTCTACTCCCTTCTTTTCCTGTTCTCGTCCTTCTCCTCAGGGGGAGAATGCTAGTGAAGATTGGACTCTTTTTGTATGTTGATTCTTGCTCCAACAGTAACTAGTATAGTCGATCCTTCTCCTTCTCCTTCTCCTCTTCCTCCTTGTAGTGGTAGTAATACTCCTGTTGTGCCTCCTCCTCTACCTCCTCTTCCTCGGTCTTGGCACCAGTGGTTCGTTAGACGAAAAAAAATAGGATGACTCCAGAGATTGAATGTCCATTACAATCTGACTTCCCGGACTCAGATAATCTGGATTCTGAACCTCTTCTTGTTTCTGATACTTGCGGTGAACCTGTTACTGAGCTTGTGGTTTCTGACCTTAACCTTCCTATTGCGGTTCGTAAAGCAAAAAGAACATGTGCTAAATATCCCATCTCAAATTATGTCTCTTATAATACCTTATCTCTCTCTTATTGTGCCTATATCTCTTCCATTGACTGTTATTTATAGATTTCTAATGATAAGTACAATGACACTTATGCCCATGATTAAGGTTTTTCTTTTTGATTGGAAATGGTAGCTTCATTCCATAATAATAAAGTTTTAAAATACAACTTTCATACACCCAAAGGGTGTTCACTCTTCCCTAGTAACCCATTGTTTAGCTAGGTTGTCAGCCAACCCATCTAATGCATACACCAATCTCTTGTGAAAAACACCTTGCCTCCCTCTCAATCTGTCTATGTGTCGAGCTCCCTAAATCATTTGCTTGCATCCATCCTGTTACCAGCTTGGAGTCCCCTTCCACTTCAATTTGTTGAATTCCTAATTGTTTAGCCAGTCTCAAGCCATGGAGTAGAGCCATCACTTCAGCTCTTAAGGCTCAGTTTGGAAAGAGTACAAATACAAATATGTATAGTACAAATACATACAAAATACAAGGTTTTACACTCTACATATTTGTATTTTTGTACTCCTTCCAAATTGAGCCTAAGGAATTTCCTACCCCTATTGGTCCCAAGTAAAGAACCAATACTCTTCCTTCTCCATCTCTAGGAGCTCCTCCTATGCCTGACAGACCTAGATTACTAATTAAATTTCCCTCAAAATTTAGTTTAATCTTCTGTTGTGCCAATGTGGACCACTCTTCCAGAACCACAGACCTTGACCTTAGATAACCAACCAACATTCCAACCTCTAAGTATATTATCCATTGAGAATTCCTTGAACAAATTAAGAGTCTTCAACCAATATACTACCTTGATAGGGATACTATCGATCAGTACTTCCTTAGACTTCTCTAGCCCTTGTGTAGTGTCTCAATGGCCTATGACATTTTTGGAGCTATCTTTGGGTTTGGGTGATAACCCAAGAAATACTAGATTTTGGAACCCACTGGTTGAGAGATTCACTAAAATGTTGGCCTCCTAGAAGAAAAACTACCTGTCATTGGGGAGGGGGGGTAGGATTACATTGATTAGGTCAACATTGACCAACTTACCCGTGTACTATTTGTCAGTGTTCAGAATTCTAGGAGTGAGTAGAAGACTGGAAAAATTGATAAAGGATTTTTTATGGGAACCAGGAGAGAAGAGGGATCATAGAGTTTGTTGGAAGATGGTGAGTAGAAGCAAGGAATTTGATGGCCTGGATGTAAGGAATATCCAAAAAAGGAATACAACTTTATTGGATGAGTGGTTATGGAGATTACTAACAGAAAATGATAGATTGTGGGCAAAGGTGATAATAAGCATTCATGTGTTTGTGGTTGATGGATGGGATGCTAGACTTTGGACTAGAGAAACAAGAGCTTCACCCTAGAAATCTATCCATGATGTTCTACCTACTTTCTTTCCTTTTATCAGATATAACTTGTGCTCTAGAAACCTGGTTAAATTTTGGGAGCATGTATGGATTAGTGATTCACCACTGAGGGAACAATTTTCCATATCTTTATAATATGTTTGACCTTAAGGATGAGCTTGTGTCTTCTTTCTTGATGCCTTCTATCTAGGGATGTAATCGAACCAAGTTGAGTCGAACTTTGACATGTCTTGGCTTGGCTTGACTAAAATACTATTAGGTTCGAGCTTGAGTTTGAGTTTGATTTGAACTTTATTTTTAGTTCGAGCTTGATTCGATTAAATATTTGATGAGCTCGATTTCGGCTCAAAAGTTCGAAAATGAACATATTTTTATATTTTAAAAACTTATATAATATATTTTTATAATATAGTATATTCTTATATTACATATAAAATATAAAAGTATTTTTTCATAATATATATTATAAAATGTATATATATATATATAAATATTTGTGTGTGTGTGTATTAATTGAGCTAGGCTCACAAGTTTTCGAGCCGAACCTTTTATTGGTCAATCTCGGGTTCGAATAACTAATCAAGCTTTCCCTGAGATTCGAGCTCAATTCAAATCCGATTAGAATTGAACTCGAGCTATGCCTAATTAAACTCAAGCCTAAATTATTCAATTAGAGCTCGATTTGATTGCACCCGTACTTCTAGCTCTACTTCTGGCTTTGCTTGGAATTTGGGGTTTAGGAGGGGGCTTAGTGTTGTAGAAGTAAATAATGTCTTGAAATTACTTCATTGTTTGGAAGGGGTGTTCTTGAACCCCTTAGAGTCGGATGGTTTTGTGTCTTGCATCCTCTATTTTTTTTCTCCCGTGCCTCCTCAGCAGGGGTGTCAACGGTATTCGAAAATCTGATTTCAAATTTGAGATTCGGTGTAACCGAATTGAATTCAGATAATTCGAATATTTAATCGGTCGAATTTGGATATCCTATTCATACCGAATAGCTAATCAGATTCGAATTCAGATATGACCTGATTTGATTCGATAAATATCTGAATTCGACCGATTATTTAATTCTTATATATAATATATAGAATATTTAAATGTCTTATATAATTTATATATAATAATTTATATATTTCTATACTTTATATAAATAAAATATTTATTTTATCCGAATATTTAGTTAGTCGAATTAGAATTCAAATCGAATATTCGAATATTTAATCGGATTCAAATTCGGATATTGCCTGATCCAATTTACACCCCTACTCCTTGGCCTTGACCCAACCCCCAAATAGCTCCATGGTGCCTTTTCTTGTTAAGGAGGTCTAGAACAAGCCTATTCCTCCTAGGGTTAGTGATTTTTGTTGGGAAGCTTTCTTGGAAAGAATCAATACTTCTGATCTCATTCAAAGAAAAAGACAAGAGATTCCTTTCTCCTAATTGGTGTATCCTTTCTAAGAATTCACATTTCCCCCCCACAGAAAGCGCCCCAAAAACGTCCCACAACACATCCCAACTGTGTATTGGGTATGGGAGATGTTCTCAATGCACGCTGAGATGTGCATGTGGGGCGTTTTTGGGGCGTGTTCTGTGGGGGGCAGATGTGAACTCCCTTTCTAAGGCCAATGCTGAGATTTTCTATCACTTATTAATCTCTTGTTCTTTTGTTTATGATATTTGGGTATGGTTTGGAACCCTCCGCCAAATGTACAAGGCTTGTTTGATTCTACCTTTGTCAATTGGAGAAAGAGAAGGGGGGGGGATCTTGTGAGGTGTACAAGAGCAGCTGTTTGCTAGACAGTTTTGAAGGGATTTCTATTGATGACCTGTTTAGAAAGTGGAAGGGTGTGGCTAATTCTTCTCTATCTAAAGCTGTCATCAGGCCGACATGGTCCTCTCCCACTTCTGGGTTTATCAAGCTGAATTTTGATGGTAGTAGTGAAGGGAACCTGGGTCCTTCAGGCATAGGAGGTGTCTTTTGGAATGAGGAGGGAAGAGTTATTGCTTTCTACTCAGGTCCAATAGGTATGGTTAATTCATTGAGGGCTGAAATCATGTCAGTGATGGAAGTAGTTCAAAAAGCAGAGTTGAACATCAGAAGATTGATCATTAAAGGAGATTCAAAGCTAGTAGTGAGCCGGCTACAAAAGGAGGAGGTTGGTTGGTGGACCTATGTGATTGAAAGAAGGAAATTCAAGTGGGTAACACAAAGCATAGAAGTTAAGCTACAGTGGGTAAAAAAGATGTGCCAATTCTTTTGCTGATACCTTGGCAAAGCAAGGGGTGGGAAGGGATCAACTTTTCTAGTCTGTTGTAATTGTGTAATCAGCTGTCATTCCAGAGAGAATTACGAGAGTTTATCTCTCTCCGTGGTGCTCCATTCTACTCATTTTCTTATCAATGAATTTATTCTTGTTGATAAAAAAATCTGTTATTTCTTTCCCCCCATACTGACCACAACATTGCTTCTCTTGTTGCTCTCCACATTATCTTTCCTCTCTTCTTCAGTTGTTTAAAGAAGCTAGCATAAAAAAAGCCTGCCACATCAGAGGGAGGGTTCCACCTGCAACTAAAGAGAGGAAAACCATTCCCAAATAAAAGAACCAAAAAGCCAGGAGATTAGCAAGTGTGGAACCGTCTTGCCACTACCATAGCAAATGATGCAAATGTGAGGGGAGGTGCAAAAAGAGCGCAAGGGGTAGGGCTGTTCAAAAAATATTATAAACTGACCAAACTGGACCAACTCGACCCGAGATGGTTGATTTTCAAGAAAAATTGGCCATTCTCGGTTTCAAAAATGCAAAATCTGATTCTTTGGCTTGGTTGTGGTTTATTATGTTGTAAACCAAAACCGAACCGAAATTTAAATGCATCTTAGTGGGATGACATCATCACATTATTTCATTTCTCACAGTATTACACTGGGTCCCACTGGACCCTATTATCACTCAATCCCCTCTATGGATTGGTATAGGTTTTCCAATGTCAATTATGACATTGGGTCCCACTAGGTCCCACCAAGCCTTTATAAGAAAAGAACTTTGACAGTTTCACTTGACTAATCAAGCTGTCCTATCTCCCTATGCATTGGCATGCTACTATTATGGGTCCCACTGGCTATTAAGTTCTGATACAGCAGCAACATTGATTGTTGAACATACATTTGTTTAACTGATTAAACTGACCGAACCGACAACAAACATTTAAATTCGGTTGAACAGTTTTACAAATTGCTCAGTGGGTTTCAGTTAATTAAATAGATAACCTGATAGGATCGGTTCAGTTGGTCCAAGTACATAAAACCAAACAGAACCAACCTGTGTACAGCCCTAGCAAGGGGCATTTTGCGCTCGAGGCATGAGGTGCATGCCTTTTCAAAGCAAGGCACAAAAATTTAAAAAAAAAAGCCAAAAATTTCAAAAAACAACAATTCAAAAATTTAAAAATATTAAGCATAATATTAATTAAAAATATAAACTTTAGTTTTAAAAAACTTATTATCTCGAATTAAAATACATAAACTTAACTTGTAAAACATGTTTAAAATGAAAATTTAAAAATAAGAGCATGCATAACATAAAAAACACATTCAAACATGTAAAACTCTCAATCTCTTTATTTTCCCCCCATTGCATTACTCCAAATAGCTAATGTGATGTTAAACATTATGCATTCTTGATTTTACAAGCCGCCTTTGTACCAAACCCGTAGCCATTCGGTTACTAGAGAGATCTGTTTTTTGAACAGATCTAGGACTGAGTAGACGGTCCTACTTTTGTGTTGGAACCAAAGTGTTGGTGTAGCCAATTGAAGTATAACAGTTCAGGTGGTCTGAGTACTATAGCTAGTTTTTGTGACTGGGAGTGCTCTTGTGGATCTCGTACCTGTGTCTCAGTAGTATACAGGTTGTTCTTTGTGTTGGGGCTGCTCTTTGTGAGCTGATAAGTGGGAAAAATGTCATTGATTTCAGGTGAAGTGTCTTCTTATAAGGACAACCAACTTGCTGGGAGAACTTCCAACCTTGATAATCCAAATTTGCACAACTTACAGATAACCAGTGTGTTTCTAGATGAGTACAATTTCAGGGAATGGTCAGTCTCAGCCAAGTTGTTTATTACTTCCCAAAGTCTCATGGAGTATGTTAATGGAAAGAAAAAGGAACCTAAGGAGGAAGATGCTGAATACTCAACCTGGTGCAGAGAAAATGCGACTGTTATGTTTTGGTTCCTTGCTTTCATGACTGCAAGAGTTGCAAGGACTGTCCAGCACATCCCTACCGCCTTCAAGATTTGGGAGAAGGTCTCTAAGACCTATGGACAGCGAAAGAACAATGCTAGAATATACAGATTAACACAAGATATTGCTTCCCTAAAGCAAGGAGACATGTTTGTAGCTACATACATTGGAAGGGTTGTGGAAGGAATTGGATCATCACCTGATAATTGACTGGGACAGCACAAAGGACAAGGAGAAACATGATAAATAAACTGAAGGAAGGGCATTTAAATTCCTCACTGGGTTGGACCCCATATATGAAGGTATAAAGTTCAAGATATTGGGAAGGGATGAACTTCTAGATTTACAGAATTCTTTTTACCTTGTGAGGAATGAGGAGGTAAGAAGAAAGGAGATGCAAATTGATACATAGCTGCAGCCATCTGTTGAACATTCAGCCCTTGTTTCTTCTGGCCCAAAGAGAGGAAAGGGTTTTGACAAGAAGAATCTCAAATGTACTCATTGTGGGGGTGAGAGGCACACCAAGGAAATGTGTTGGATATTATATCCTCATTTGAATCCAGCAGCCTTAAGGAAGGATAAGAAGCCACAAAAGGGTCAAACACCAAGTGGGAATGTTGCCATGTGTAACAGTGCAGAAGGTCAAAAGATGATATCCGTAGTTGCTTTTTCACTAATAAGACAGACCACTAGTTCCTTTAGCCCATCATTTTTCCTAGATTTCACAGCTGATGAGGTCGAAATCCTTAGGTGAGCTATGGCTCGGTTGAGGAATAATCTCCTTGCATCCTCCTCTCTCGCTAAGTCAAGTACTGTCTCTGCTCATAGTGTTACTAGCGATATTAACCCTAGCTCTTTGATCATCGATTTAGGAGCCATTGACCATATGACACATATGTCCTTGCTCTTTACCCCCTATCATCTGATGTCTAGTCAAGATAAGGTGAGAGTAGCAGGTGGTTCCCTCTCCACTATTTTTGGAGGGGGGGGGGGGTAAACCTCAACAATGTTCTTCATGTTCCTAGTTTTGCTTCAAATTTGCTAGTTGTGTCCAAACTTACTAAGAATTTAAATTGTTGTATAACTTTTTCTCCTACTCATTGTGTTTTCTAGGACAAATTGACAAGGAGAATGATTGGGAGCGGTCATGAGTCTGGAGGCCTTTATTATTTTGATGAAGACATCAATTCAAAATTACAGTTGAGTCAAAGTTTGGTTTGTTAAGTGTGTTAGACGCCAAAGCAATGTAGAAACATTTATCCAATTTCAAGTAATGAAATTCTAGTTCCTTTTGATCTAGTCTATTCTGATGTTTGGGGCCCTTCACCTCTTGTTTCTATAGATGGCTTGTAACATTTTATTTGCTTTATAGATCATTATTCTAGATGCACTTGGATTTACTTATTAAAAGGTCATGATGAAGTAGCATGAATTACTATTATTTTTTACAAAATGGTTGAGACATGGTTCGACAAGAAGATTAAGCAACTTTATTCTAATAATGCAGTTGAGTATTTTGAAAGCTCTTTGAATGTGTTCCTGGAGGATTCAGGTGTTTTGCATCAATCATCTTGTGCTAGTACTCAAGAAAATGGAGTTATTGAGTACAAAAACAAAGACTTACTAGAAACAACTCGTACCTTACTATTTCAACACAAGGTGCCCAAGAATTATTGGTCTCAGGCAGTTCTTACAACTTTATATCTGATGAATGGGATGCCACCTAGGGTGTCGGGCATGAGAACTCCCTTATCCGTTCTATGTCCTACCCATGATGATTTCCCTCTTCCTCGAGTTTTTAGTTGTGTATGTTTCATTCATGTCAAGGATCTGAAGAAAACAAAGTTAGATCTAAAGGCTATTCGGGGTGTTTTCCTAGGGTATTCTCCTACACAAAAGGGCTATAAGTGTTATGATCTAGTTACCAAGAAAAAGTATGTCACCAAGGATGTGGTTTTCTTTGAGTTTCTGTCCTTTCAAACTCCTAGGTATCCTTTTCAAGGGGAAACTAGTAGGGTGGAAGAGGATTCATTCTCTCCATCTCCTTTTGTGCCTTTCTCCACCTATTGATGAGAGCCACCTATCTTTCATATTCATCTTGTGAGACACAAATTATACCTTTTGCTAACAATTTCTGAAGTTGAGGGAGTTAGATTACTAGCTACCCATTGATGAGAGCCACCTATCTCCTCATTACTAGTCACAACATGATTGGCCTAAGTGGATAGTGGGCCATGTAAGCCATAATAGTAATTAATTGAATGACCATCTAAACCATAATAGGTGTGTGAGCTCCATGAAATGGCCAACTCAAAACAAAGAGTGGCTACCATTTTTTAGAAGAAATGAACCCTCATCTTAGTATTGAAATTTTGATTTTATTTCCATCAAAAAGACACTCAACCAGGGGTGTCAATGGACCTGGTTTAGGTTGGACCACATCCGAATCAAAACCAATTTGAACGGGTTGGACAATCCAATAAGACATTGAATTGGACCAATCCAAGATTAATGGTCCAAAGTGTTGAAAGGACTATAGATTACCCAAAAGGTCAAACCTTGCTGGGGTTTCTATGGTGAAATTCAATACTTTTAACAGACCAAGAAATACAGAACCGAAATTCTCATTGGAAATTCCAATTTCTCCTAGGATTGATCTACCCTTAGATGACCCAATTTGATTTCCAAAAGTGAATAGGTTTGCACCTGATATGTAGACCACAAATTGCAGCTCCCAAAGTGGTTGTTCACACCCAAAATTCAATCCCAAATTGTGCTCCAAGATGAAGATGGAGCACTATACCTTGATATTTGGCCTTGTGATGGTTAGATAAATCAGCTTCCCAACTAATCTCCAATATCGTCCAAGATCAACTAGGGGCTCCCCCTCACTATCGGTCATCTTCACATTTGGATCTATAGGTGTATCCACTGGTTTTGCCCCTAATAGACCTGTTTCTTCAAGTCAAGCATATACTTTCTTTATGAGAGGGAAATTCCCCACTTTGACCTTGCTACCTCTATGCCCATAAAATATTTCAAGTGCCCCAAGTCCTTAGTCTAGAACTGGCTTTGTAGGAACTGTTTGAGTTCTTCAATGCCATGCCCATCACTCCTTGTGATAATAATGTCATCGACATAGACTGCCAACACAATTTTCCCAGAAGTAGTATCTCTACTAAACATCGAGTGATCATCCCTACATTGTGTCATCCTAAACTTATGTACCATAGTACTAAATCTCCCAAATCAGGCCCTCGGAGATTGTTTCAATCCATATATTGCTTTATTTAATCGACACACCTTTCCTTCCTCCCCTTGAGCAACATACCCTGGAGGTTGCTCCATATACACCTCTTCTAGGTCACCATGGAGAGAAAAAAACATATTTGATATCCACCTGAAACAACGGCCAATCAAAGTGTGCAGCTAGGGAAATAAGCACACGGACAGAACCCATTTTAGCTATGGGTGAAAAAGTATCAGTATAATCAACTCCATAGGTTTGTGTATACCCTTTGGCTACCAAGCGTGCTTTATATTTTTCCACACTACCATCAACATGATGCTTAATTGTATAAACCCACCGACAACCAACTGCTTTCTTCCTAGAAGGAAGAGAGGTAAGGTCCCAAGTGTGGTTAGATTGAAGAGCATGAAATTCATCATCCATCGCCCTCTTCCATTCCGGTGAGAGGAGAGCATCATGAAGAACTTTGTGTTGGATTTCTTTGGGAGAAATTGTGCCTAAAAAGCTTAGTGATATTTCAGTAGGTTGGTTGGAGAGTAGGGGTGTAAATGGATCGAATTCGAATCGGATCAGGCAATATCCGAATTCGAATTCGATTAGAAAATCCGATATCCGACAGATATTGAAAATTAATATCCAAATTCGAATCCGATTAAATATTCGAATATTCGATTCGATTCAAATTCGATTAATTAATTATTTTAGATAATTAATAAATATATAAAATAAATATTTTATTGATATAAAGTATATAAAGTATATAAATTTATAAATTATTTATATAACTTAATTATTATATATTATATAAAATATTTTATATATTATATATAAGAATTAAATAATTGGTCGAATTCGGATATTTATCGAATCAAATCAGGTCATATCCAAATTCGAATCCGATTAACTATTCGGTAAGAATAGGATATCCGAATTCGATCGATTAGATATTCAAATTATCCGAATTCGATTTGATTATGTCGAATATCAAATTCGAAATCGGATTTTCGAATACCGCTGACACCCCTATTAGAGAGGGAGATTGAGGTAGCCGAGGTGAAGGAGGCATTAAAAAGGATTAGTGGAGATAAAGCTCTGGGACCTAATGGCTTTAATTTTAATTTTATAAAACATTGTTGGCATTTCTTGGAGGAAGACTTCATGTTGATGATCAAGGATTTCTATGAGAACAAGTGTCTGGAAAGAAGAGCTAATGTAGCATTCATTTCTTTAATTTAGAAGAAAAGTGGAGCTGTGAATATCAGAGATTTCAGGCCAATTAGTCTAATAAGTAGTCCTTATAAATTATTAGCCCAAGTCTTGTCCTGAGGTTGAAAAAGGTGCTTCATGAAGTGGTGGGAGATTCTCAGATAGCCTTTGTAGAAGGTAGGAAAATACTGGATGGAGTTATGGTGGCTAGTGAGTGCACTGATTCAAGGTTAAGAAGTGGGAAACCTGGTCTAGTGTGCAAGCTTGATATAGAGAAGGCCTATGACCATGTGGAGTGGGGTTTCTTGGAAGGAATTCAGAATTTGATGGGTGGATGTTCGGGTGTATATCAATTGTCTCTTTTTCACTACTGCTAAATGGAGTGTCCTTGGAATTTTTCCAAGCCTCTAGGGGGCTGAGACTGTTAGACAGTTGTATGCCCTTAGCTTCAATCAGAAATATGTACATTATGAATTTATTGTAAATGAATAAAGTACACATTTGATTCATGTTCCTGTGGTGTGTTTCTGTGTAATACCCTTAAACTGGACACTTAATGAGACTTGTGTTAGTTTAGAATGTTCACAGCCATTGGGTAAGTCTGGGGAGATTTATCCTGCCAAGGCTGACACTGGTGTGCTGCCAACTGTTGGGGTGGCTTGTCTCAGCTACCAGGGTGAGACCCGAAGCACATGCAGTGTAGGATTAATAGAACCTTTGAACCGGACCCGATTTCCAGTATTGCCCTGGACCTTGGAGATAGATGGGCAAAACTGGAAAGTTACACCTAACCCCTAGACTCGATTATGATACTACACTAGGTGTCGGATTGGGTTGTCTTTGATGTACCAATCAGTGAAATCCTTAGCGGGGATCAAAACTTGGGTATGTTGGGACAGTCCGAGAATTCATCTGAGTGGGAGATCATAGTGACAGGATCAGCCCCTTTGTCGGACAAAGGTAATGATCGGGGATGCACTCTCTCTGATGGAAACCAAGACTGCCGGCAGCCGATTTCAATTGTTGAGATTTTGTTTTGCAAAATATATTTATATAAAGATATATATATATGTTATGGTTTCGAAATGATTTGCAAAAGGTTTTAATTCCCGGGATCCATGTAAGCAGAGAGTGCAACACTGTTCCTTGCAGTCGAGGGAGAGGTCCTCCCTTGTCGGGCAGTGTTTGATCATTATGGGCTGAGAGGTTAAGTGTAAGACCATTGAGGATAATACCTGATGGGCTAATCTTGCATCTGCCCACAGTCCCTGGGTGTTACAAGGTGGCTTGGCCCAGGGACCACTTAGGGTAAGTGTTGGGCCCATAGAGCCCATAAGATGGGTTTCAGGGAATGCACTGTCCATAACAGTGTATTCGGCCAAGCCTTGTAACAAAGGCTGGGTTGAACCCATGTGGCTGATGTGTAGATCAATGTTTGGGTCCCACGCCATACAAGGAAGCCCAACTGGGCAGCAGTTTGGAAGGCCAAGTGAGTACATAACCTTAAATGGGCCTTAAGCCCATTTCGAACTGGGCTGATTTGATCAGTCAATTAAAAGGGGGCGAATTCTGAGATGGATCAGCTGATAGGATTGGGCCTAGACCCTATCCACTTAGAGAGTCCAAGATCTAAATGAGATTTAGATCTGGAAGCCTCCTAATTGGATTAGGAGATGGCTGATCTGATCTGCAGATAAGATAAGGGTTCTCCCTTATCACTTAAAGGGACTTCTAATCCAAATATGATTTGGATCAGCAATTCCTAATGGGATTAGGAGCTGATCCCTTTAAGATTATGAAAGGAAAAAGGGGCGGCAGCTTGTACAGATTGATGTTCAATTCTCTTCAGAGCTGAAATCACAAGAAGAGAGAATTCTGCACCTTGCGAATACTCTCTTGCCGCCTCCTTATTGCCACCACCATTACCTTCAGTTCGATCTCCAGTTCTTGGGAGAAATCAAGATCTGATCTTGATGCCAATCTTTTGGGAAAAGATTGATTGGAGCTGTACTCACAAGCCATCCAGTTGATTCTTGCGAAGGGTCAAGTTCTTTTGGAAGAACATTGCTGATTCTGCTCCATCCTGCACTGCGCCATCTTCAGTGGGAGCAGATTTTGGATCCTTCCTTGGGTGTGAACACCTCCATTGGGAGATACTGTTTCTCCGTATCAGGTACATCCTCCCTCCTACTCCTTTTGGTTCAGATCTGGTTTGGTTCATGGTTCAAGATTGATTCCCTGCAAAGATGGGAGAAATTTTTGAAATTCGCCCAGTCCATTCCGCAAGACTTGGGCGTCCATGTGATGGATATCCCATCCCTTCAGAGACAAGGGGATTCGATTTCCCCTCTCCTGTTTGTGCTGGTTATGGAGGTGCTGAACTTGCTGCTACTGAAAGGGGTTCAACAAGGTTGGTTTGAAGGTTTCAAGGTGGGGAGGGAAGGCCCATGCATTTCCCATTTACAATACACAGATGACACACTGATATTTCTTGATGGTGATGTGGAGTAGGTGTTGAACTTAAGAGCTATATTAGCCAACTTTGAGCTGTTTTTAGGGCTGAAAGTGAATTTGGAAAAGAGCCATATAATTGGAGTTGGAAATTTAGGTCAATCAGATTTGGATAGGTTTGCAGCAGCCTTGGGCTGTCAGATTAGGACATTGTGGAGTGTGTGTGGAGTAGGGAAATATGGAGGTTTGGGTTAGAAAGGGAAAGGGGTTCTCTTTGGAGGTGGGTGGTAGTAGGGAAATATGGAGTGGCAAGGTTGGGTTGGGAGCCAAGAGAGGTATCAAGTTCTTATGGAGTGTGTATGGAAGGGCATTATGTGATTTAACCAGGAATTCAGGAGTTTAGTGAGCGTTAGGGTGGGAGTGGGGGCTAGGGTGAGGTTTTGGGACTTAGGAGGATGATTGGGGTGGGGTTGGGAAGCTGTGTGATATCTGTCCAAGACTCTACAGACTAGCAGAACATCAGGTGGTGATTGCACAACGTTATGAGATGAGAGGTGATCAGTTGGTCTGGTGTCCCAACCTCAAAAGACCTTTGCTGGATCAAGAAGTGGAGGAGTGCATGTTGTTGTTGGATAAGTTAGAACAGTCCAAGCTATCTCTGTCTTCTATGATGGGTTGTGGTGGAAGGAATGCAGGATGGGAGGTTTTTGGTGAAATCCTTCTATCTCTGATCAAGGAGGAATTAATTGCGAATTAAGTAGATGGAGTATGGGGGAACCCTGTCCCACCAAGAGTGGAAGCCTTTGCTTGGCTGGTAGCACTAGACAGTATACTAACAACAGAACATCTGAAGAGAAGGGGTTTCTCTATAGACAATTACTGCTACCTGTGCAGAAAAGAGGAGAAATCATTATGACACTTGTTCTTCTCTTGTGAAGTGGCAAATTTCATCTGGAAATTCTATTCCTTCCTTTTCAACATGTCAATGTTCTAGCCTTGCTCACCTGTAGAGATATTCTCAGCCTGGCCAAGGTTTAAAGGAAGCAATAAAGCAAAAATATTGTGGAGTTGCATCCCTTTTGCAGTGTGCTGGACTTTATGGAAGGAAAGAAACAAATGGTTGTTCGAAGACAAGTCCAAAAGCATTGAAGCTGTGGTGGCCTCAGTAGGAAAGCTTGTTTCAAGCTGGGTCTTGATTCTACCAGAATTTGAGCAATTTAATAGTGCAGACCTAGAAGACAATCTCTGGGGTGTTCTTGATATTCCAACTTGCAATGTAAACATGTTTTCATTGCTTCAGTTGTTCGGGTGCTACCTTGTCACCTACTAAAGTTGTATCTTTCTTTTTAATTTAATAAATTTTCTTCTTTACTCTTCAAAAAAAAAAGGAGAGAAAAATATCAAAAACTTCGGTACGAGATTTCATTAAATAAATCTAAGTCATTCTTGAAAAATCATCAACAAAGGAAACAAAATACTTAAAAACTATTAAAAGACTCAATCGGAACACGGTCCCCAAACATCTGAATGAACAAGTTCAAAAAGACTCGAGACTTTATTACACTCCCTTGGAGCAAAAGAAACACAGTGATGTTTACTAAGTTGACAGATTTCACACTACAACTCACGAACAGACACGACATCTGGAACAAGACTCCTGAGAGCCAAAAGAGATGGTTGACCCAATCAACAATACCACTGCAATGGTTAATGGAAAAATGAAGAGATTTTTGCGAACCACCACCATCTAGATAGTACAATCCTCTAGCTCCATGCCTGCCACCAATCGCCTTCCCCATCTTAAGATTCTAAAAAATACAATAGGATGGGAAAAATTCAAAGATTTCGTCAACTTGCTAACAAACATAAGACTAAAAGGAAATATAGGAACATATAGCACAAAAGGCAAAATCAAATCAGAATGTAAAGTTACATCACCGGTACCAAAAAAAACAGAGGCAGTACCATCAGCAAGTGTAACCGACTGGGCAGTGGAGGGAGGGGATAAAGACACAAACAAGTCTGAGGACCCAGTATGTGATCTAAGGACCTAGAGTCGATAGTCCATGGCTTAAAAGAGGAAACAAGGCAGGTTGCACCTGATTTTGCAAGGGTTGCAGTATTACCAAGGGAAGGGGAAGATAGACGAAGCTTTTCATACTCTTCTCGGGTTATAGAGACCATTTCCTTCTCTTTCCAGTGCCTAAAGCAATAGACTCATCACCTATAGCACCACCATTCTTTCCTAGAGCAGCATGATTGGCCCATGTAGATGGCGGGCCACGTAAATCATAACAGAAGTTCACAGTATGTCCTTCCCGTCTACAATGACTACACTCCCTAACCATACTCCGACCACCAACACTAACACCAAGACCTCTAATGCTCCCATCTCTACCACTACCACGGCCTCCTCTCACTCCACGGTTACCTATTGTTTTAAAAGGCTTAAGCCCTGAGGCGAGGTGCTCAGATTTTGCCTCAAGGCTTAAGCCTCACAACTTTGGTTTGAGGCTTAAGCCTTTATCAGAATGAGGCATAAGCCTCAAGCCTCAAGGCGTGAGGCGTAAAAAGGCATAAGCCACAAATAATAACATTATTTAGTGGTTTCCATAGTTGTCAAGGCAGGCGCTCACACATATATATGCTCTACTGTTTTTTTGAATGTACATATATATTATATCATTTTTATTGGTTTGTTTTATCTTGTTACAATACACCCTGTTGTATATTATCTTTTTTTATTAAAGTAATTCTCTTTTACTTTAATAAAAGAGAATAGTAAACGAGAGCTGAGAAGAGAATACAATGACGGGAATACCTCCTGGTATGTTCTTCTTCTTCTTTTGGAATGAAACAGGGGCTCCTCCTCCTCCTCCTCCTCCTCCTTCTTCTTCCTCTTCTTCTTCTTCTTTTTCTTTTGGGATGAAACAGGGCTCCGCCTCCTGCTCCTTCTTCTTCTTTTGGGATGAAACAAGGGCTCCGCCTCCTCCCCCTTCTTCTTCTTAACAATCCTCCTCCATTTTTTTTTTAGCCTGAAACAGGGTCTCCACCCCCTTGAACACAGTCCACATCGTCCTCATGGACAACTTACATTGTGAACGAAACAGGGGCTCCGCCCCCTTATTTTTCGCTCTTTTCTTATCTGCAATCCCCCATTTTTTTTGGCCTGGATGCTAGCTATGGCATTTTATGTTTTATTCGAATGATTTTATTGCTAATAGCTAGCATACAGGTATGTTTGTTAGTATAAAAAACCAATAACGTAGCTTAAGAGGAGTAGGGATATATATTTTATACTTGTAAATTCCATCGCCTAGGCGCCATGACAACTATGGTGGTTTCATGCAAAAAATACATATTTTTAACCAATTGTAGACTATGGGGCTAGTGCTCATATGACTGGTATCGAGGTTTAAAATGTCGATGTCGATGGAAATGTCGCTTACCAAAATATAGGACATATGTCGGAAATGTCGGAAATGTCGGAAATGTCGAGGGGAAATATTGTAAAAATTAGAGACATTGTGGAAATATTATGAAATATGTGGAAATATGCAAAGATATTTTGTAAAATGATAAAAGAAGCATTAATACATCTTTCTAGACTATTATCTTATTCCCAACCATTATATAAAGCTAAGAAACTAAGATCAATAACAAATTAGTAAATGACGATTTACTGATTTATTATGCATTTTGATGTTTTTACAAGGTTATCTGATATTTTCTTTTCTTATTTTTAATTCTGATTTATTATAAATTATAATATATTTATTTCACACTAGTAAATAGAAATACATTTATTCTGATTTTTTAAATATTAAAGTTATAATACATTATGTTTTATTATAAATTTAATAAATTGATTCTCTTTTTTGTAGTATTAAGATTATGATAAATTCTGATTTCTTATAAAACTTAATGAATTTATTATGATTTTTAACACTAAATTTATAATAAATTATGATTTTAGTATAAAATTTATTAAATTTATTCTGATTTTTTATATTAAATGTAGAATATGGTTTATTATAAAATTTAATAAACATTTTCTGATTTTAATAAATATTTTAAAAAATACTAACTAGTTAATATTTTATTACTTGAAAAATATTTTATGTTTTATATTATAAAGTAATTAGTTCATTCTTTTATTTTTATATTGTGTTAATTCTTTTTATAAATATTTTATTTGAAATATTAAATAGAAATTATTAATGGAATAATCTATATTAATATACTGTACTATATTAATATAATATACTAATATATTATATTTTTAATGTACATTAGTCAACATAATAGGAAAAACTGTATTTTTTTTTGTTATTTGGACCGATTTGGTCGACATTTCCGAAGTATAGGAAATGTCGACCGACAATGTAATTTTTATATTACCGTCCACTTTCATGTCAGTGAGCCTCGACATCAACATATGTCGGGCGACATTAGCGACATTTGGCGACATTTGAAACCATGACTGGTATGCCTTCACATTTTACCTCATGTAAGTTAACCACGGGGAAGGGCAATGTCCAAGCATGGGATCTTCATCTCACAAAGGAAGTATGTTCTAGATCTACTATAGGAAACAGGAAAGCTTAGGGCAAAGGCAGCTGATACACCTATTGATCAGAACCACAGGATAAATGCTTCAAAGTGTGAACTAGTGAAGGATGTTGGAAGATATCAGAGGTTAGTTAGGTGGTTGCTATACTTATGTATGACATGACCCAACATCTCTTATGTAGTGAGTGTGGTGAGTCAATACATGCATGTCCCATGAGTTCAACATTGGGAGGTTGTTGACAGGATACTTTCCTATTTGAAGGGACACCCAGGTAGAAGCACATTGTTTGCTAACCATGGACAATTGAAGTTAGGGACTTACACAAATGTTGATTGGGCAGGGTGCCTAGATGACAGGAGATCTACATCAGGAGTTTGTACTCTTGTTGGAGATAATTTAGTTTCATGGAAGAGTAAGAAACAAACAGTTGTGGCAAGGTCAAGTGCAGAAGCTGAATACAAAGCCATGGCATATGGTGTTTTCGAGCTCTAGATCCGTTTCTTGTTAGGGGAGATTGGAGTTGAGGCCAAAGAACCTATGATGCTATATTGTGACAATCAGGCAGCAATTAACATTGTCCACAACCCAGTTCGGCATGATAGGACGAAGCATATAGAAGTGGATAGACACTTTATAAGGGAAAGGGTGACATCCGAAGAAGTTTGCTTGCCATATGTTGCATCTGACCTGCAGCTTGCTGATGTTCTTACAAAAGGAGTTGCAAGAAACAAGTTGGAGCATGATCTACGTAAGTTTGGAATGTGTGACATTTATTCCCAACTTGAGGGGGAGTGTTGAGTTTTTAGCTGATATAACATGTTTTTTATTTACATAGCATAGCTAGGGAGTTATTGGGCCTTAGGCCCATTAGTTTATGTTTTAAGTTAAGAGTGTTTTTAAGTTCTCACAAGTAGTCGACTTACTAAGGGCATATTTGTCTTTGTACTCTCTTTTATTTATGAGTATATAATCCAATGTCGGGTTCCACATTGGGATGTAGTTTTAAGGATTGTAAGGTATTTAAAGTGAGCTCCTGGTCGTGGCTTGATATACAAGAGTGGAGGAAATCTTGAAATAGAGGGACACACCGATGCTGATTGGGCTAGTTCTGCATCTGATAGAAGGTCCACTACAAGTTATTATACTTTCCTTAGGTGTAATTTGGTGACATGGAAAAGTAAGAAGCAGTGCAGAAGCTGAATACAGAGCCATGGCACATACCACTTGTGAATTAGTGTGGTTGAAAAATCTTCTACAAGAGATGGGATATTCAATTGACACTCCAATGAAGCTTTATTGTGACAACCAAGTTGTAGTTCACATCTCTTCTAATCCAATGTTTCATGAGAAAACAAAGCATATGGAAGTTGACTGCCACTTTGTGAGAGAGAAGGTGCTTAGTGGAGTAATAGATATTGTATATGTTAACACAAGAAGTCAATGGGCAGACTTGTTCACCAAAGGGTTGAGTTGGGGAAGAGTGGACTACATATGTAATAAGTTGGAACTATATGATATATACTCACCAGCTTGAGGGGGACTGTTAGTGTCGACTATATAGGGGTAGTTTAGTCCTTCTATTTTATGTTCAAGCTGATGTGTAATGTTTATGTTAAGTAATGTGTCCCATACTTAAGTAGGGACATAATAGTCTTTTGCTTTATTGAATAGAAACATATAAATATAACATGGCCGACTAGAGAGTGATTTTTCTCTCTAGCCTTTTCCTTCTCTTTTCTCTTCTTCTTTTCTTCTTCTCCTATTCTCTCTTGTAACTCTCTCTAATACTAATTCTAACACGATTCTAGTGCAAATCAGAACTTTATCAAGGTCTTCCATTCCTGCTCCTCCCCTTCCTCCTGCTAGTCCTTCAATTTGTACCACTCAACCTATTCTCTTAGGTGGTACCAGCAGCAAAGGCTAAGGCAAACACAAGTTGATCCCACACCTCCAGTTAAGCCTTGGGCACTTCCAATTACTGAAGAAAGGAAATGTCCATCACCTCCTCCACCAACACCCTTGTTTCCAAACCTTGACCTACCCATTGCTTTGAGAAAAGGTAAGAGGATGTACAACTCATTGTATTTCCAAACACCTTTCCTACGACTTGTTGTCCCCATCCTACTATGCCTCTCTAGCCTCCATTTCCTCTCAACCCATCCCAAAGTCTATTTTCAGAAGCCTTAGCCACACTAGAATGGAGGGATGCTATGAGGACTAAAATAGAAGGCCTTCATAAAAACAATGCCTAGGATATTGTTGACTTGCTAGCTGAGAAGGAACCTGTTGGGTGCAAGTGGGTTTTCACTGTCAAGTATTGTGCAAATGGGTCAATTGAGAGGTATTAGGCTCATCTTGTTGCTAAGGAATATATCCAGGTATATTGGATAGATTACATTGAGACTTTTTCTCCAGTTGCTAAAATGACTTCAGTGAAAGTTCTTTTATCCTTAGCAGTGAGCTATGATTGGCCTCTGTATCAGTTTGATGTTAAGAATGCATTCTTGAATGGTGATCTCACTGAAGAGGCATATATGTCCCGTCCTCCTGGTATATACGGAAAGGAGATGTAAGGTAAGGTGTGCAAATTGAATAAATCACTTTATGGCCTAAAACAATCTCCACATGCTTGGTTTGATAGGTTTAGGGTTGCTCTTGTTCAATTCAGCTACACTCAGACTCAATCAGATCACACCCTCATTGTTAAGGAAAGAAGCATCCTAGTGACATTCCTTATTGTTTATGTAGATTATATTGTGGTTACTGGCAGTGATACAAAAGAAATTAGTGCTCTCAAGAAGTTTCTCAGTTCTGAATTTGAGATCAAAGACTTAGGGGAGTTGTGGTATTTTCTTGGCATTCAGGTTGTTAGGTCCAAGGAAGGTATCTTTATTTCTCATCAAGTCCATCTTGACTTTCATGGCACCTACCCACTTCAAGGAGTCTATGTCTAACATAACCTCTGCATAAGTCATGGGATCTTTCTCACTGTTCGTAGCTTCCATCAAGTAACTTTCTTGATCATAGTCGTAAAGAATTGGAGGTCTAGAAACCCGGGCAGATCTTCTAAGCTGGATATTATTATCTGGAATCTATAGGTTATCTCCTACTACTCCTGAGCTCTCTTCATCAAGAACAACTTCCTAATGATGATTGTTCAGGATGTAGTCCTCCTCCAAGAAGTAGGCATTTCGATTAACAAACACTTTTGTTCTCGTGGATCATAGAAAAGAATCCTTACGAAGTCCTTAGGGCAACCTACAAATAGGCAGCGATTGATTTTGGACTCCAATTTGTCTACACTTGTCTTTTTGACATGTGTTGGACAACCCCATATTTTCAAATGTCTTACACTTGGTTTCTTGCTGGTCCATAGCTCATAAGGAGTCTTAAGAACCGACTTGGTTGGAACCCGGTTCAGCACGTAAATTACAGTCTCCAATGCATGCCTCCAAAAGGATACAGGTAACTCTGAAATATTCACCTCCTGACACACCGTTTAATTGTGCTATAGCAGGAGGAGATAATTGTGATATAATCCCATTGTCCTTTAAGCAGTCAATTAATTCGTCAAAGAAATATTCACCTCCTCGATCTGATCGAAGGGTTTTGATCTGTCTCCCTAACTTTTTCTCGACTTTTTGTCTAAACTCCTTAAACATTTCAAAGGATTCAAACTTATGTCTCATTAGGTACACGTAACCATACCGAGAATAATCATCGGTGAAAGTTATGAAGTAACAGTGTTGGTTCCGTGTCCTAATATTCATGGGACCACATACATTAGTATGTATAAGGTCAAGTGTGCCCGTACTTCTTTGAGGCTTACCTGTAAATGACCTTTTTTCCATCTTGCCTTGGAGGCAAGTCTCACAAGTTGGTAAATCTTCTACAGTGAGAAAATCTAGAGGACCATCATTCACCAATCTTGTGATGCGTTCTATATTAATATAGCCAAATCGATAATGCCATAGACACGTGGGATTAATTGTATCACATATTCTTTTCTTGGGGATGTGTTCCAATACAATTTCAGTCACATTTGTTCCTAGAGAAGGATGGAGAACATAAATACCATTCTCATGTTCTCCGTGAATAAGGAATTTGTTATTCAATTTAATTGTAATCTTATTACTAAACAAAATAGGATAACCATCATTACACAACTTAGAAATTGAAATCATATTTCTTCTAAATAAAAGTACATAAAGACAATCTTTTAATGTAACAATTCCTTCTCTAAAAATTAAATCTACTATTCATATAGCAGTAGCTGCAACGGTTGCAGTCATCCCCAAGTAAAGCACAACCACGTCATCATTTAGCCTTCTACTTTCCTTGAACCCCTGCAATGTATTACATGCATGAATTAATACACCAGGATACAGAAGTGACCAACATATTGGTCTCTATGACAAGAGATTCGAAATTACCATCTTTGTGCTTGCAAGACTCCAGATACTGAGGACAATTCCTCTTCCAGTGCCTAATCTGCTTGTAGAAGTGACATTCATCAAATGACTTATCTCCCTTTTGCCTTTTCGATTTGCCTCCCTTTTTCTAAGGCCTCTTCTTACCCTTCCTTTTCCCTGCCAGATTTTCCACCTTCAACAAGCACGACTGCCAGCTTGTCCTTCTTAATCAATTGTTCAGCTCTTTGCAACATATTGTTGAGCTCCTGCAAGCTAACTTTTAACTTGTTCATGTTGTAGTTCATGACAAACTAATTGAAGGATGAGGGTAGAGAATTCAGGACGACATCAGTCTTAGTGTCATCGTCAAGTTAGGAGCCAAGAGCCTCTAATTCATTTATATAACCTATCATCCGCATGACATGGTCATGAACTAGTTGGCTTTCGGTCATCCTCGTGGTCATCAACATTTTGAGGACCTTTTGTCTTGCAGAACGATTCTGCTCTTCATACATGGTTTTTAGACTATCCAAGATATCTTTGCATATATTGATTTTGTCAAATTGTCTCTGGATAGAATTATCCAAGGAGGCTATGATATAACACCGGGCAAGAGAATTTTTTTTTTCTTCCCATTCTTGATATTGCCTCCTTCTTGCCTCAGAAGCCCTATCACCTGGACGTTCCGGTGTTGGGTTTTTGGCAACCTTGTCTAATTTCTCTGGCATGAGCACTAAGTTCAGGTTACGAAACCGGTCTGCATAGTTGGGTCCTTTCAATTTGTTGTCATCTAACAATT
This sequence comes from Nelumbo nucifera, assembly GCF_055504915.1. Lineage (NCBI taxonomy): Eukaryota > Viridiplantae > Streptophyta > Magnoliopsida > Proteales > Nelumbonaceae > Nelumbo > Nelumbo nucifera. Next base: position 16,368,819 of record NC_142652.1, on the reverse strand, counting down.
TAGCGAACTGTCCATGTGCCATTTATGATAAAAGGCACGATTAATTAGTTCACGACCATAATATTGTTTCATGTTATCTTTCATAGAATGGACTTTTATCTATGTTCCATCTCCATTTGTTCATCTCTGATATTTCCCTCCTATCTTAGTGACGAGGACACAGTTCATGTCCTTGGAAATGTGGGAAATCACATAGGTGCATGGGGCCAACTATTTAAGTTGCATAACCCCATCACTTTCTGTGAAGGATCACATATCCACCCATCCAATGAGTTTTCCCTTTAGCCTCCATCAAACAAGGTTCATTGCCATTTTAGATTAAACCTTTATGTCTGGTAAGTGCAGACCCATCATATCGGGAGCCCCAAGGTACTATGGAAGAGGCTTCCATTTTAGGATAGGCCCCTCCCACTAGTCTATGACCCCACTGACTTTCATAAAGTCAAATTCAAATGGACCCTTAATGGGCTAGGGTTCCTGCGAGGTTCCTCTTGGGGAACAAGCTATTGAGGGGCCCCATTAGAAAAAAGAGATCATGTAATGATCCATGGGCATCATGGCAATGATGTGCATTCAACCATGATGTTCGTAGAGAGCCACATAAGTCAATACATGGGCCAAGCACTTATGGCCCATGAAACGAATCACATCCATTTAGCACATCACATACACATACATAATTTATCCATATTAATTTAAAACTTGTAAAACCCATATCCATTTAGATTAACACATGATCAACCCATCAATGGACCAAATTATCTAAAATTTTATCTTGGTATATGGGCTAAATTGCAAATAGCAGTTCAGCCCATATAGCATTCCATGCTGAAATGGGCTAGTCTTGGTTTAATCTAACATAAAAGGGTTTTTCAAGTATGGGCCAAATTAGTCCATGAAATGGGCCATCAAACCCTTAGCCTAAAATAATTTTGGGTCACTTAAACCGTGATCCAAGGGGTTGTGATCAAACCCCAAAGAACCATAGGTTCAGCCTAACAAGATTGGACCAAAACTAGGTCATATCGGCCTAGGGTTTGGTGTCCAAAACATGCATCAATTCACATAGGTAATGATCTGAAATTCTCAATTATGATTTACAATCATATTAGCAAATAGTTAGAAATAAATGGCTAGGGCTGATAGTGTGATGGTTTGAATCCAATCCGGACAAAAACAACATCCCTGTGAAGCTGCCATCTGCAGATCGATCTCCATATGCAATCTCTGTCTTCTCTGTAAGCTTCAGCGATTTCTCCGATGTGAAAAAAAAAAAGAAAAATCCTATCTTCTATTGCTCACATCAGAAAAACCTAATACATTCTTTCTAAAAAAGAAAAATAATTAATTACAGACCAAATAACCAAATTAATAAATTCAATGTGCATAAATCTTGCCACCATCAAAAGTTTGATCTCCATCACATTTTCTGCCCAAGATTTCAAGAATCCATAATAGAAAAATTCTATAATATATCAATAAAAATTTCAGATCATGGCCCACTCTAAGAACCGAATTCTCAGAGATTTCTTCTAACTGCTCAAATCAGCTAGACTAGTTCTTGCCAATTTGAGTTTTGGTTCAAATCCAGTTTAGTTCAGTCCAAGGGCTGAACCTAGTGCTCTGATACCATTGTTGGAAGGGTTAGGATCCATCATATGAATGGCCGAACCATGCTAGATGGCTGGGCAAATTTTCAAAAATTTCCTAATCCTTCTGGGAATCAAATTCCCTATGTTTTGAAAAACTACATTTTTCAGGGTCGGTCTTGCATTGGACCGGACTAGATTTGAAACCAATCAAAGAGGGAGATTTATACCTGATACAGATACCACAAATGTCGATCCCAAGGTGGGAAGTTCACACCCAAATTAGTCCTAAAACCAGCCTCCACTGAAAGTGGCGTAGTGTGTAGGTGAAGTTGATTCAGCAATTTTCAGAAAAACTGCAACCCAACTGCTTGGATCGAACTGGAGAAGGTGAGCCAGAAGTTCCTCTAAATTTTTCTTGCAAAAATCAAAAGAAAACCAATCTTTATCAGTCCTTGAAAGCCTAGGTTGTGATAGGGTTTCTTGGAAGACAAAAGAGAAGAAGAGAAAACAAGAAAGAGTGGTGTTCTAGTCTGGTTCGCCCTCTTCTTCTTTCATCTCTTTATGGAGCACTTCTCCTAATCAAATTAGGAGATTATCCAAATCTAATTTGGATCTGGACTCTATTAAGAGATAAGCCTTATCCTCTTAAGATGATGGGTTCTCCATACCCATTTCCAAACCCAGATTCGACCCAGAGCACATGACATGACAGCTTACTTAATCTTATTAGTTATGGGCCTTAGGCCCATTTGCTTCAAAGTCTCATGACCCAAGATGTTGCATGGCCAACTTAGGCCTGATTTGTATGGCGTGGAACCCCACAATGACCTCACATAAGTCTACATGGGTTCGACCCAGCCTCTGTGAAAAGACTTGGTCGAATTCACTACTAAACACAGTGAACCCCTGAGCACATTACTATGGGCTCAATATGGGCCCAACATTTACACTTAAATGACCCTTGAATTCAGCCATCCTATGAAGGCCCAAGGATAATGGACTTAAGTAAGATAAAGCTCATCAGGTAATCAACCCTTAATGGTCTCTTACACTTAACCTCTCGGCCCATAATGATCACAACAATGCCCGACAGGGAAGGACCTCTCCCCTGGCTACAAGGTACAGTGTCACACTCTCTGCCCGGATGGATCCCGGGAATTAAAACCTTTTGCAAACATTTTTCATAAAACATTAATATATATCTATCATATAAATATATTTTGCAAAACCAAATCTCAAATACAGTTGAAATCCATTGCTAGCGGTTTAGGTTTCCATCAGAGAGAGTGTAAGCCCTATCATTCACTTTGTCCAACAAAGGGGCCGATCCTATCACTATGATCATCCACGTAAATGAATTCTCAGACTACCCCAACATACCCATGTTTTGACCCTCAATTGATCTCAATGATTGGCATGTCAAAGATAGCCCAATCCAACTCCTAGTGCAGTACCATAACCAAGTCTAGGGGTTATGTGTAACTTTCCAGTTTTGCCCATCAATCTCCAAGGTCTAGGGCATAATTGGAAAATGGTTCGGGTTCAATGTTTCATCCAAACACACAATGCATGTGCTTTGGGTCTAACCCTAGCAGCTGAGACAAGCTGTCCCAACTTCTTTGGCAGCACATCAATGTCAGCCTTGGCAGGATAAACTCCCCAAGTCTATCCAACGACTGAGAACATTCTAAACTAACACGAGTCTCATAAGTATCCAGTTTAAGGGGTTATTTCACAGATGCATACCAATATCAACATAAAACAATAATGTACTTTTTATTCATTTAAATAAATGTATCTATACATCAATCTAGTTGGAGCTAAGGGCATACACTATCTAACAAAGGGGACCCCCAGGAAGGGTATATTGTTTGCTAAACATGGACACATGAAGGTAGAAGCATATATTAATGCTGATTGGGCAGGAAATGTGGATGACAAGAGATCCACATTAGGTTATTGTGCTATGATAGCAAGAAATATTGTTTCCTGGAGAAGTAAAAAGCAGTCAATGGTTGCTAGATCTTCAGTTGAGGCAGAATATAGGGCTATGGCCCATGGGGTTTGTTATGGACACACCACCGGGTAGCGCATTGTGGTGTAGTCATAGGCAGTAGCACGCACAGCGGGTCGCCCAGCAGCACGCACCGCTCGGCAGCACGCACCGCCAGCAGCGCACCGCACGCACCGCGCACACACCCGGCACCGCACGGCAGCGGCACCATGAGCCGCGCGCACGCACTGCGTGGCAGTGGCACCGCGCGGCGGCAGCACCATGAGCCGCGCGCATGCACCCAGCAGCAGCAGTAGAGCGGGGCCCACACGACAGCTCATAGGGGTGGGCCCACCCTTATCTGGACACGTCAAGAGAACTCGCCGCCAGCTTATCCCTTATCTTATCTTATCCTTATCTTTATCTTATCTTAAGTAAGAGTGTGTTACCAATAGGAGTAGGTAATTAGGAGTTTGAGTTCAAGTTGGAGTTTGAGTTTAATTAGGAATTTCCATCTGTAATCTCCTATTTAAGGAGCTACGAATTGAAATAAAGGAGGGAGTTTTTTCGCAGTCAAGAAAGAGAGTGAGGAGAGTTCGGGTGATCTCTTGGACAAATCACCCATTAGGAGAGTTCGGGTGATCTCTTGGACAAATCACCCACGCGATTGCCACCATAGGGTCTGTACGCAAGGGCAAGGGCAAGGGCAAGGGAAGACAGGAGTCTCTCCCGGTGGACCGACCCGTGACGAGATCCTACGCGCGGGCCCATAACAATTTGGTATCAGAGCCAAACGTCATGGGCGATATGGAGCAGCTGTCTTCCAAGGTCCACGAACTGGAACACCAACTTGCAGAGACCAGCATGGAGGTACGTGAGGTCAAGGATGATGTCCGGGAGCTTCGACGCTTGCTGGAGACATTCTTAGCCAATAGGGAAAGAAACTCAGAAGGAATCGCCACCAACAACAGCCGCAGACTGGACGGGGTAGAAACGCCTGGCGAACATCAGACGGCCACCCCGACTGCTGCTGTTATCCCCAAATACAATCGGCTAGAATTTTCGTCCTACAACGGCGCGGGAGACCCACTGGGATGGTTGCACCGCTGCGAACAGTTCTTCCGCAACCAGCGCACCGATGACAGAGACAAGGTCAGCCTGGCCGCGTTCCACTTGACCGAAGAAGCGCAGCTCTGGTTCTACCGAGTGGAGCAGGAGGAACTAGGCCTTAGTTGGGGGCAGTTCAAGTCGTACTGCCTCCTTCGGTTCGGACTCCCACTAACAAACAACCCCTTGGGGGAACTCATTAATCTCAAGCAGACCGGTACCGTAGCAGAGTATCAGCGGCAGTTCCAGACCCTTCTCACCAGGGCCTCGTCAGTACGTCCAGACCAGCAGGTGGATATGTTCACAGCTAGTCTAGCCGAACCCCTGAGAGTTGATGTAGAGATGCAGAGCCCGCCTAACCTGGTCACGGCAATGAATTTGGCCCGGGCCTTCGAGCGCAAACTACAGATTAGCCGAGGGTCGTTCAGCATGGGATGCCCAGCAGCGGCTTGGACAAACCCGAAGCCTACTAGAGGAGGGTCTTCACAGGC